>NW_027590122.1:2607500-2617500 GCF_964213995.1 Mustelus asterias | reverse complement strand
CTAACCCCGTGCTGTAACTGTTCTGGGAGTGTTTGTTGGGAACAGTGCAGAGGGAGATTTACTCTGGATCTAACCCCGTGTTGTATCTGTCCTGGGAGTGTTTGTTGGGGACAGTGCAGAGGGAGCTTTACTCTATATCTAACCCCGTGCTGTATCTGTCCTTGGTTTGTTTGATGGGGACAGTGCAGAGGGAGCTTTACTCTGTATCTAACCCATGCTGTCCCTGCCCTGGGAGTGTTTGATGGGGACAGTATCGAGGGAGATTTACTCTGGATCTAACCCCATGTTGTATCTGTCCTGGGAGTGTTTGTTGGGGACAGTATCGAGGGAGCTTTACTCTATATCTAACCCCGTACTGTATCTGTACTGGGACTGTTTTGATGGGGACAGTGTACAGTGAGCTTTAATCTGTATCTAACCCTGTGCTGTACCTGTCCTGGGAGTGTTTGATGGGGACAGTGTAGAGGGAGCTTTACTCTGTATCTAACCCCGTGCTGTATCTCTCCTGGGTGTGTTGGATGAGGACAGTGTAGGGGGAGCTTTACTCTGTATCAAACTCTGTGCTGTACCTGTCCTGGGAGTGTTTGATGGGGACAGTGTAGAGGGAGCTTTACTCTGTATCTAACCCCGTGCTGTATCTCTCCTGGGTGTGTTGGATGGGGACAGTGTAGGGGGAGCTTTACTCTGTATCAAACTCTGTGCTGTGTCTGTCCTGGGAGTGTTTGATGGGAACAGTGTAGAGAGAGCTTTACTCTGTATCGAACTCTGTGCTGTACCTGTACCTTTCCTGGGAGTGTTTGATGGGAACAGTGTCGAGGGAGCTTTACTTTGCATCTAATCCCGTGTTTCAGTTACTGATAGACTGTAGAGGAAGATCAGGTCACACACACGCTCTCCTTACACACTCTCAGACACACACACACACACACACACACACATGCTCTCTCTGTCTCTCACACACACACATGCTCTCTCTGTCTCTCACACACACATACACTATCTCTTACGCACTCTCTCACTCACACACATGCTCTTTCTCTCTGTCACACACGCTTTCTCTCTCACACATTCTCTCACACACACATTCTCTCACACACACTTTCACGCTCACACACTGTCACCCATGCATTCTCTCTCACTGACACACTCTCACACACATGCACACAGTCTCTCACTCACATACACTCACTCTCTCACACACACTTTCTCTCTCACACACATTCTCTCACACACTTTCACGCTCACACACTCTCACCCATGCATTCTCTCTCACTGACACACTCTCACACACATGCACACAGTCTCTCACTCACATACACTCACTCTCACACACACTTTCTCTCTCACACACATTCTCTCACACACTTTCACGCTCACACACTCTCACCCATGCATTCTCTCTCACTGACACACTCTCACACACATGCACACAGTCTCTCACTCACATACACTCACTCTCTCACACATACACTCTCTCTCAAACATATACTCTCACTCACACACACACTCTCTCACACACACACTCTCTCACACACACACTCTTTCTCTCGCACACACTTTCTCTCTCTCACACAGACAGACTCTCTCTCACGCACACGCTCTCTCGCACACACTCTCTCTCGCACACACTCTCTCACACACACACACACTCTCTCACACACACACACTCTCTCACACACGCCCTCTCTCTCACACACACTCTCTCTCTCACACACACTCTCTCTCTCTCACACACACGGTCTCTCTCACTCACACACACTCTGTCTCTCACACACTCTCTCACACACACACACTCGCTCTCTCTCACACACAGACACGCTCTCTCTCACACACACACACACACTCTCTCTCACACACAGTCTCTCTCACACACACCTCTCTCACACACAGTCTCTCTCACACACACACTCTCTCTCACACACAGTCTCTCACACACACACACTCTCTCACACACACACTCGCTCTCTCTCACACACAGACACTCTCTCTCTCACACACACACACACACTCTCTCTCACACACAGTCTCTCTCACACACACACCTCTCTCACACACACTCTGTCTCTCTCACACACACTCTCTCTCACACACACTCTCTCTCTCTCACACACACGGTCTCTCTCACTCACACACACTCTGTCTCTCACACACTCTCCCACACACACACACTCTCTCACACACACTCGCTCTCTCTCACACACAGACACTCTCTCTCTCACACACACACACACTCTCTCTCTCACACAGTCTCTCTCACACACACACCTCTCTCTCTCACACACACTCTGTCTCTCTCTCACACACACACTCTCTCTCACACACACTCTCTCTCTCACACACACTCTCTCTCACACACACACTCTCTCTCGCACACACACTCTCTCTCACACACACACACACACACTCTCTCTCTCACACACACACTCTCTCTCTCTCACACACACATTCTCTCACACACACAATGATGGGCAAAATGTAGAGGAAGATTTCAGCTGTATCTAACCCCGTGCTGTACCTGTCCTGGGTGTGTTTGATGTGCACAATGTGGAGGCAGCTTTTCCTTTAATTTAGCACCATGCTGCGTCTGTCATTGGATTATATGATGGGGACAGTGTATAGGGAGCTTCACTCTGTATCTAAACCCGTGCTGTACCTGTCCTGGGAGTGTTTGATGGGGACAGTGTAGAGGGAGCTTTACTCTGTATCTAACCCTGTGCTGTATATGTCCTGGGAGTGTTAGATGAGGACAGTGAAGTGGGAGCTTTACTCTGTATCTAACCACTTGCTGTATCTGTTGTGGGTGTGTTTGATGGGGACAGTGTCGAGGGAGCTTTACTCTGTATCTAATCCCGTGCTGTACCTGTGCTGGGCGAGTTTGATGGGGACAGTGTAGAGGGAGATTTAATCTGTATCTAACCCCGTGCTGTACCTGTCCTGGGAGTGTTTGATGGGGACAGCGTCGAGGGAGATTTAATCTGTATCTCACCCCGTGCTGTGTCTGTTCTGGGAGTGTTTGATGGGGACAGTGCAGAGGGAGATTTACTCTGGATCTAACCCCGTGTTGTATCTGTCCTTGGTTTGTTTGATGGGGACAGTGTAGAGGGAGCTTTACTCTGTATCTAACCCCGTGCTGTAACTGTTCTGGGAGTGTTTGTTGGGAACAGTGCAGAGGGAGATTTACTCTGGATCTAACCCCGTGTTGTATCTGTCCTTGGTTTGTTTGATGGGGACAGTGTAGAGGGAGCTTTACTCTATATCTAACCCCGTGCTGTATCTGTACTGGGACTGTTTTGATGGGGACAGTGTACAGTGAGCTTTAATCTGTATCTAACCCTGTGCTGTACCTGTCCTGGGAGTGTTTGATGGGGACAGTGTACAGTGAGCTTTAATCTGTATCTAACCCTGTGCTGTACCTGTCCTGGGAGTGTTTGATGGGGACAGTGTAGAGGGAGCTTTACTCTGTATCTAACCCCGTGCTGTATCTCTCCTGGGTGTGTTGGATGGGGACAGTGTAGGGGGAGCTTTACTCTGTATCAAACTCTGTTTTGTGTCTGTCCTGGGAGTGTTTGATGGGAACAGTGTAGAGAGAGCTTTACTCTGTATCGAACTCTGTGCTGTACCTGTACCTTTCCTGGGAGTGTTTGATGGGAACAGTGTCGAGGGAGCTTTACTTTGCATCTAATCCCGTGTTTCAGTTACTGATAGACTGTAGAGGAAGATCAGGTCACACACACGCTCTCCTTACACACTCTCAGACACACACACACACACACACACACATGCTCTCTCTGTCTCTCACACACACACATGCTCTCTCTGTCTCTCACACACACATACACTATCTCTTACGCACTCTCTCACTCACACACATGCTCTTTCTCTCTGTCACACACGCTTTCTCTCTCACACACATTCTCTCACACACACTTTCACGCTCACACACTCTCACCCATGCATTCACTCTCACCCATGCATTCTCTCTCACTGACACACAGTCTCTCACTTACATACACTCACTCTCTCACACACACTTTCTCTCTCACACACATTCTCTCACACACACTTTCACGCTCACACACTCTCACCCATGCATTCTCTCTCACTGACACACTCTCACACACACACACACACACTCTCTCTCTCACACAGTCTCTCTCACACACACACCTCTCTCTCTCACACACACTCTGTCTCTCTCTCACACACACACTCTCTCTCACACACACTCTCTCTCTCACACACACTCTCTCTCACACACACACTCTCTCTCGCACACACACTCTCTCTCACACACACACACACACACTCTCTCTCTCACACACACACTCTCTCTCTCTCACACACACATTCTCTCACACACACAATGATGGGCAAAATGTAGAGGAAGATTTCAGCTGTATCTAACCCCGTGCTGTACCTGTCCTGGGTGTGTTTGATGTGCACAATGTGGAGGCAGCTTTTCCTTTAATTTAGCACCATGCTGCGTCTGTCATTGGATTATATGATGGGGACAGTGTATAGGGAGCTTCACTCTGTATCTAAACCCGTGCTGTACCTGTCCTGGGAGTGTTTGATGGGGACAGTGTAGAGGGAGCTTTACTCTGTATCTAACCCTGTGCTGTATATGTCCTGGGAGTGTTAGATGAGGACAGTGAAGTGGGAGCTTTACTCTGTATCTAACCACTTGCTGTATCTGTTGTGGGTGTGTTTGATGGGGACAGTGTCGAGGGAGCTTTACTCTGTATCTAATCCCGTGCTGTACCTGTGCTGGGCGAGTTTGATGGGGACAGTGTAGAGGGAGATTTAATCTGTATCTAACCCCGTGCTGTACCTGTCCTGGGAGTGTTTGATGGGGACAGCGTCGAGGGAGATTTAATCTGTATCTCACCCCGTGCTGTGTCTGTTCTGGGAGTGTTTGATGGGGACAGTGCAGAGGGAGATTTACTCTGGATCTAACCCCGTGTTGTATCTGTCCTTGGTTTGTTTGATGGGGACAGTGTAGAGGGAGCTTTACTCTGTATCTAACCCCGTGCTGTAACTGTTCTGGGAGTGTTTGTTGGGAACAGTGCAGAGGGAGATTTACTCTGGATCTAACCCCGTGTTGTATCTGTCCTTGGTTTGTTTGATGGGGACAGTGTAGAGGGAGCTTTACTCTATATCTAACCCCGTGCTGTATCTGTACTGGGACTGTTTTGATGGGGACAGTGTACAGTGAGCTTTAATCTGTATCTAACCCTGTGCTGTACCTGTCCTGGGAGTGTTTGATGGGGACAGTGTACAGTGAGCTTTAATCTGTATCTAACCCTGTGCTGTACCTGTCCTGGGAGTGTTTGATGGGGACAGTGTAGAGGGAGCTTTACTCTGTATCTAACCCCGTGCTGTATCTCTCCTGGGTGTGTTGGATGGGGACAGTGTAGGGGGAGCTTTACTCTGTATCAAACTCTGTTTTGTGTCTGTCCTGGGAGTGTTTGATGGGAACAGTGTAGAGAGAGCTTTACTCTGTATCGAACTCTGTGCTGTACCTGTACCTTTCCTGGGAGTGTTTGATGGGAACAGTGTCGAGGGAGCTTTACTTTGCATCTAATCCCGTGTTTCAGTTACTGATAGACTGTAGAGGAAGATCAGGTCACACACACGCTCTCCTTACACACTCTCAGACACACACACACACACACACACACATGCTCTCTCTGTCTCTCACACACACACATGCTCTCTCTGTCTCTCACACACACATACACTATCTCTTACGCACTCTCTCACTCACACACATGCTCTTTCTCTCTGTCACACACGCTTTCTCTCTCACACACATTCTCTCACACACACTTTCACGCTCACACACTCTCACCCATGCATTCACTCTCACCCATGCATTCTCTCTCACTGACACACAGTCTCTCACTTACATACACTCACTCTCTCACACACACTTTCTCTCTCACACACATTCTCTCACACACACTTTCACGCTCACACACTCTCACCCATGCATTCTCTCTCACTGACACACTCTCACACACATGCACACAGTCTCTCACTCACATACACTCACTCTCTCACACATACACTCTCTCTCAAAATATACTCTCACTCACACACACACTCTCACACACACACACTCTCTCACACACACACTCTTTCTCTCGCACACACTCTCTCTCTCACACAGACAGACTCTCTCTCACGCACACGCTCTCTCGCACACACTCTCTCTCGCACACACTCTCTCACACACACACACACTCTCTCACACACACACACTCTCTCACACACGCCCTCTCTCTCACACACACACTCTCTCTCTCACACACACGGTCTCTATCACTCACACACACTGTCTCTCACACACTCTCTCACACACACACACACTCTCTCACACACACACTCGCTCTCTCTCACACACAGACACTCTCTCTCTCACACACACACAGACACTCTCTCTCTCACACACACACACACACTCTCTCTCACACACAGTCTCTCTCACACACACACCTCTCACACACACTCTGTCTCTCTCACACACACACTCTCTCTCACACACATAGAACATAGAACATTACAGCACAGAACAGGCCCTTCGGCCCACGATGTTGTGCCGACCTTCATCTGAAACCAAGATCAAGCTATCCCACTCCCTACCATCCTGGTGTGCTCCATGTGCCTATCCAATAACCGCTTAAATGTTCCTAAAGTGTCTGACTCCACTATCACTGCAGGCAGTCCATTCCACACCCCAACCACTCTCTGCGTGAAGAACCTACCTCTGATATCCTTCCTATATCTCCCACCATGAACCCTATAGTTATGCCCCCTTGTAATAGCTCCATCCACCCGAGGAAATAGTCTTTGAACGTTCACTCGATCTATCCCCTTCATCATTTTATAAACCTCTATTAAGTCTCCCCTCAATCTCCTCCGCTCCAGAGAGAACAGCCCCAGCTCCCTCAACCTTTCCTCATAAGACCGACACTCCAAACCAGGCAGCATCCTGGTAAATCTCCTCTGCACTCTTTCCAGCGCTTCCACATCCTTCTGATAGTGAGGTGACCAGAACTGCACGCAATATTCCAAATGCGGTCTCACCAAGGTCCTGTACAGTTGCAGCATAACCCCACGGCTCTTAAACTCCAACCCCCTGTTAATAAAAGCTAACACACTATATGCCTTCTTCACAGCTCTATCCACTTGAGTGGCAACCTTTAGAGATCTGTGGATATGGACCCCAAGATCTCTCTGTTCCTCCACAGTCTTCAGAACCCTACCTTTGACCCTGTAATCCACATTTAAATTAGTCCTACCAAAATGAATCACCTCACTCTCTCTCTCTCACACACACGGTCTCTCTCACTCACACACACTCTGTCTCTCACACACTCTCTCACACACACACACACTCTCTCACACACACACTCGCTCTCTCTCACACACAGACACTCTCTCTCTCACACACACACACACACTCTCTCTCACACACAGTCTCTCTCACACACACACCTCTCTCTCTCACACACACTCTGTCTCTCTCTTACACACACACTCTCTCTCACACACACACTCTCTCTCACACACACACTCTCTCTCACACACACACACTCTCTCTCTCTCTCACACACACACTCTCTCTCTCTCACACACACATTCTCTCACACACACAATGATGGGCAAAATGTAGAGGAAGATTTCAGCTGTATCTAACCCCGTGCTGTACCTGTCCTGGGTGTGTTTGATGTGCACAATGTGGAGGCAGCTTTTCCTTTAATTTAGCACCATGCTGTGTCTGTCATTGGATTATATGATTGAGTCTGTGTCTTATAAGTTCTGTTTGTGAACAGAATTCCCACTCACCTGAAGAAGGGGCTCAGAGCCTCGAAAGCTTGTGTGGCTTTTGCTACCAAATAAACCTGTTGGACTTTAACCTGGTGTTGTTAAACTTCTTACTGTGTTTACCCCAGTCCAACGCCGGCATCTCCACATTATATGATGGGGACAGTGTATAGGGAGCTTCACTCTGTATCTAAACCCGTGCTCTACCTGTCCTGGGAGTGTTTGATGGGGACAGTGTAGAGGGAGCTTTACTCTGTATCTAACACTGTGCTGTATATGTCCTGGGAGTGTTAGATGAGGACAGTGAAGTGGGAGCTTTACTCTGTATCTAACCACTTGCTGTATCTGTTGTGGGTGTGTTTGATGGGGACAGTGTCGAGGGAGCTTTACTCTGTATCTAATCCCGTGCTGTACCTGTGCTGGGCGAGTTTGATGGGGACAGTGTAGAGGGAGATTTAATCTGTATCTAACCCCGTGCTGTACCTGTCCTGGGAGTGTTTGATGGGGACAGCGTCGAGGGAGATTTAATCTGTATCTCACCCCGTGCTGTGTCTGTTCTGGGAGTGTTTGTTGGGGACAGTATCGAGGGAGCTTTACTCGATATCTAACCCCGTGCTGTATCTGTACTGGGACTGTTTTGATGGGGACAGTGTACAGTGAGCTTTAATCTGTATCTAACCCTGTGCTGTACCTGTCCTGGGAGTGTTTGATGGGGACAGTGTAGAGGGAGCTTTACTCTGTATCTAACCCCGTGCTGTATCTCTCCTGGGTGTGTTGGATGGGGACAGTGTAGAGGGAGCTTTACTCTGTATCAAACTCTGTGCTGTGTCTGTCCTGGGAGTGTTTGATGGGAACAGTGTAGAGAGAGCTTTACTCTGTATCGAACTCTGTGCTGTACCTGTACCTTTCCTGGGAGTGTTTGATGGGAACAGTGTCGAGGGAGCTTTACTTTGCATCTAATCCCGTGTTTCAGTTACTGATAGACTGTAGAGGAAGATCAGGTCACACACACGCTCTCCTTACACACTCTCAGACACACACACACACACACACACACATGCTCTCTCTGTCTCTCACACACACACATGCTCTCTCTGTCTCTCACACACACATACACTATCTCTTACGCACTCTCTCACTCACACACATGCTCTTTCTCTCTGTCACACACGCTTTCTCTCTCACACATTCTCTCACACACACATTCTCTCACACACACTTTCTCTCTCACACACATTCTCTCACACACACTTTCACGCTCACACACTCTCACCCATGCATTCTCTCTCACTGACACACTCTCACACACATGCACACAGTCTCTCACTCACATACACTCACTCTCTCACACATACACTCTCACACACACACTCTCTCTCAAACATATACTCTCCCTCACACACACACTCTCACACACACACACTCTCTCACACACACACTCTCTCACACACACACTCTCTCTCTCTCACACAGGCAGACTCTCTCTCACGCACACGCTCTCTCGCACACACTCTCTCTCGCACACACTCTCTCACACACACACACACTCTCTCACACACACACACTCTCTCACACACGCCCTCTCTCTCACACACACTCTCTCTCACACACACTGTCTCTCTCTCACACACACGGTCTCTCTCACTCACACACACTCTGTCTCTCACACACTCTCTCACACACACACACACTCTCTCACACACACACTCGCTCTCTCTCACACACAGACACTCTCTCTCTCTCACACACACACACACACTCTCTCTCACACACAGTCTCTCTCACACACACACCTCTCTCACACACACTCTGTCTCTCTCACACACACACTCTCTCTCACACACACTCTCTCTCTCACACACACACACACTCTCTCTCACACACACACTCTCTCTCACACACACTCTCTCTCTCACACACACGGTCTCTCTCACTCACACACACTCTGTCTCTCACACACTCTCTCACACACACACACTCTCTCACACACACACTCGCTCTCTCTCACACACAGACACTCTCTCTCTCACACACACACACACACTCTCTCTCTCTCACACAGTCTCTCTCACACACACATAGAACATAGAAAGCCACAGCACAAACAGGCCCTTCGGCCCACAAGTTGCGCCGATCACATCCCCACCTCTAGGCCTATCTATAGCCCTCA
>NW_027590122.1:2360000-2605000 GCF_964213995.1 Mustelus asterias | reverse complement strand
GATGGGCAAAATGTAGAGGAAGATTTCAGCTGTATCTAACCCCATGCTGTACCTGTCCTGGGTGTGTTTGATGTGCACAATGTGGAGGCAGCTTTTCCTTTAATTTAGCACCATGCTGTGTCTGTCATTGGATTATATGATGGGGACAGTGTATAGGGAGCTTCACTCTGTATCTAAACCCGTGCTGTACCTGTCCTGGGAGTGTTTGATGGGGATAGTGTAGAGGGAGCTTTACTCTGTATCTAACCCTGTGCTGTATATGTCCTGGGAGTGTTAGATGAGGACAGTGAAGTGGGAGCTTTACTCTGTATCTAACCCCGTGCTGTACCTGTCCTGGGAGTGTTTGATGGGGACAGTGTAGAGGGAGCTTTACTCTGTATCTAACCCCGTGCTGTATCTGTTGTGGGTGTGTTTGATGGGGACAGTGTCGAGGGAGCTTTACTCTGTATCTAATCCCGTGCTGTACCTGTGCTGGGCGAGTTTGATGGGGACAGTGTAGAGGGAGATTTAATCTGTATCTAATCCCGTGCTGTACCTGTGCTGGGCGAGTTTGATGGGGACAGTGTAGAGCGAGATTTAATCTGTATCGAACCCCGTGCTGTACCTGTCCTGGGAGTGTTTGATGGGGACAGCGTCGAGGGAGATTTAATCTGTATCTCACCCCGTGCTGTGTCCGTTCCGGGAGTGTTTGATGGGGACAGTGTCGAGGGAGCTTTACTCTGTATCTAACCCCGTGCTGTACCTGTCCTGGGAGTGTTTGATGGGGACAGTGTCGAGGTAGATTTACTCTGTATCTAACCCCGTGCTGTAACTGTCCTGGGAGTGTTTGATGGGGACAGTGTCGAGGGAGCTTTACTCTACATCTAACCACTTGCTGTATCTGTCATGGGAGTGTTTCATGGGGACAGTGAAGAGGGAGCTTTACTCTGTATCTAACCCCATGCTGTACCTGTCCTTGGTTTGTCTGATGGGGATATTGTAGAGGGAGCTTTACTCCATATCTAACCCCCTGCTGTATCTGTCCTTGGAGTGTTTGATGGGGATAGTGCAGAGGGAGCTTTACTCTGTATCTAACCCATGCTGTCCCTGCCCTGGGAGTGTTTGATGGGGACAGTAACGAGGGAGCTTTACTCTGTATCTAAACCCGTGCTGTACCTGTCCTTGGTTTGTTTGATGGGGACAGTGTAGAGGGAGCTTTACTCTGTATCTAAACCCGTGCTGTACCTGTCCTTGGTTTGTTTGATGGGGACAGTGTAGAGGGAGCTTTACTCTATGTCTAACCCCGTGCTGTATCTGTTCTGGGACTGTTTGATGGGGACAGTGTAGAGGGAGCTTTACTCTGTATCTAACCCCGTGCTGTAACTGTTCTGGGAGTGTTTGTTGGGAACAGTGCAGAGGGAGATTTACTCTGGATCTAACCCCGTGTTGTATCTGTCCTGGGAGTGTTTGTTGGGGACAGTGCAGAGGGAGATTTACTCTGTATCTAACCCCGTGCTGTATCTGTCCTTGGTTTGTTTGATGGGGACAGTATCGAGGGAGATTTACTCTGTATCTAACCCCGTGCTGTACCTGTCCTGGGCGAGTTTGTTGGGGACAGTGCAGAGGGAGCTTTACTCTATATCTAACCCTGTGCTGTATCTGTACTGGGACTGTTTTGATGGGGACAGTGTACAGTGAGCTTTACTCTGTATCTAACCCTGTGCTGTACCTGTCCTGGGAGTGTTTGATGGGGACAGTGTCGAGGGAGCTTTAATCTGTATCTAACCCTGTGCTGTACCTGTCCTGGGAGTGTTTGATGGGGACAGTGTAGAGGGAGCTTTACTCTGTATCTAACCCCGTGCTGTACCTGTCCTGGGAGTGTTTGATGGGGACAGTGTAGAGGGAGCTTTACTCTGTATCTAATCCCGTGTTTCAGTTACTGATAGACTGTAGAGGAAGATCAGGTCACACACACGCTCTCCTTACACACTCTCAGACACACACACACACACACACATGCTCTCTCTGTCTCTCACACACACATACACTATCTCTTACGCACTCTCTCACTCACACACATGCTCTTTCTGTCTGTCACACACACACACTCTCTCTCACACACTTTCTCTCTCACACACTTTCTCTCTCACACACATTCTCTCACACACACTTTCACGCTCACACACTCTCACCCATGCACTCTCTCTCACTGACACACTCTCACACACATGCACTCAGTCTCTCTCACACACACACAGATACACTCACTCTCTCACACATACACTCTCTCTCAAACATATACTCTCACTCACACACACACTCTCACACACACACACTCTCTCACACACACACTCTCTCACACACACACACTGTCTCACACACACACTCTTTCTCTCGCACACACTCTCTCTCTCTCACACAGACTCTCTCTCACGCACACGCTCTCTCGCACACACTCTCTCTCGCACACACTCTCTCACACACACACACTCTCTCACACACACACACTCTCTCACACACGCCCTCTCTCTCACACACACTCTCTTTCTCTCACACACACGGTGTCTCTCACTCACACACACTCTGTCTCTCACACTCTCTCTCACCCACACACACACTCTCTCACACACACACTCGCTCTCTCTCACACACAGACACGCTCTCTCTCACACACACACACACTCTCTCTCTCACACAGTCTCTCTCACACACACACCTCTCTCTCTCACACACACTCTGTCTCTCTCTCACACACACACTCTCTCTCACACACACTCTCTCTCTCACACACACTCTCTCTCACACACACACTCTCTCTCTCACACACACACTCTCTCTCGCACACACTCTCTCACACACTCTCTCACACACACTCTGTCTCTCACACACACACTCTTTCTCACACACACACTCTCTCTAACACACCCTCTCTCTCACGCACAGACTCTCTCTCTCGCACACACTCTCTCTCTCGCACACACTCTCTCTCTCGCACACACTCTCTCTCTCGCACACACTCTCTCTCTCGCACACTCTCTCTCTCTCGCACACTCTCTCTCTCTCGCACACTCTCTCTCTCTCGCACACGCTCTCTCTCTCACACACACTATCTCACACACACTCTCTCTCACACACACACACACACCCTCTCTCTCACACACACATTCTCTCACACACACACACACTCTCTCTCACACACACACTCTCTCTCACACACACACACACACTCTCTCTATCACACACACACACACACAATGATGGGCAAAATGTAGAGGAAGATTTGAGCTGTATCTAACCCCGTGCTGTACCTGTCCTGGGTGTGTTTGATGTGCACAATGTGGAGGCAGCTTTTCCTTTAATCTAGCACCATGCTGTATCTGTCATTGGATTATTTGATGGGGACAGTGTATAGGGAGCTTCACTCTGAATCTCACCCCGTGCTGTCCCTGTCCTGGGAGTGTTTGATGGGGACAGTGTCGAGGGAGCTTCACTCTGTATCTAATCCTGTGCTGTACATGTCCTGGGAGTGTTTGATGGGGATAGTGTAGAGGGAGCTTATTCTGTATCGATAGAGGGATATAGATATCTGTATCTAACCCTGTGCTGTATATGTCCTGGGAGTGTTTGATGAGGACAGTGAAGTGGGAGCTTTACTCTGTATCTAACCACTTGCTGTATCTGTCGTGGGAGTGTTTGATGGGGACAGTGTCGAGGGAGCTTTACTCTGTATCTAATCCCGTGCTGTACCTGTGCTGGGCGAGTTTGATGGGGACAGTGTAGAGGGAGCTTTACTCTGCATCTAACCCCGTGCTGTAACTGTCCTGGGAGTGTTTGATGGGGGCAGTGTCGAGGGAGATTTAATCTGTATCTCACCCCGTGCTGTGTCTGTTCCGGGAGTGTTTGATGGGGACAGTGTAGAGGTAGATTTACTCTGTATCTAACCACTTGCTGTATCTGTCATGGGAGTGTTTCATGGGGACAGTGAAGAGGGAGCTTTACTCTGTATCTAACCCCGTGCTGTACCTGTCCTTGGTTTGTCTGATGGGGATATTGTAGAGGGAGCTTTACACCATATCTAACCCCCTGCTGTATCTGTCCTTGGAGTGTTTGATGGAGATAGTGCAGAGGGAGCTTTACTCTGTATCTAACCCATGCTGTCCTTGTCCTGGGAGTGTTTGATGGGGACAGTATCGAGGGAGCTTCACTCTGTATCTAAACCCGTGCTGTACCTGTCCTTGGTTTGTTTGATGGGGACAGTGTAGAGGGAGCTTTACTCTATGTCTAACCCCGTGCTGTATCTGTTCTAGGACTGTTATATGGGGACAGTGTACAGTGAGCTTTAATCTGTATCTAACCCCGTGCTGTATCTCTCCTGGGTGTGTTGGATGGGGACAGTGTAGAGGGAGCTTTACTCTGTATCGAACTCTGTGCTGTGTCTGTCCTGGGAGTGTTTGATGGGGACAGTGTAGAGAGAGCTTTACTCTGTATCGATCTCTGTGCTGTACCTGTACCTTTCCTGGGAGTGTTTGATGGGAACAGTGTCGAGGGAGCTTTACTTTGCATCTAATCCCGTGTTTCAGTTACTGATAGACTGTAGAGGGAGATCAGGTCACACACAAGCTCTCCTTACACACTCTCAGACACACACACACACACACACATGCTCTCTCTTTCTCTCTCACACACATACACTATCTCTTACGCACTCTCTCACTCACACACATGCTCTTTCTCTCTGTCACACACACACACTCTCTCTCACACACACTCTCTGTCACACACACACACTCTCTCTCACACACACTCTCTCTCACACACACTCTCTCTCTCGCACACACTCTCTCTCTCGCACACACTCTCTCTCTCACACACACTCTCTCTCACACACACTCTCTCTCGCACACACTCTCTCTCTCGCACACACTCTCTCTCTCGCACACACACTCTCTCTCGCACACACTCTCTCTCTCGCACACACTCTCTCTCTCGCACACACTCTCTCTCTCGCACACACTCTCTCTCTCACACACACTCTCTCACACACACACTCTTTCTCACACACACACTCTCTCACGCACACACTCTCTCTCTCGCACACACTCTCTCTCTCGCACACACACTCTCTCTATCACACACACACACACACAATGATGGGCAAAATGTAGAGGAAGATTTGAGCTGTATCTAACCCCGTGCTGTACCTGTCTTGGGTGTGTTTGATGTGCACAATGTGGAGGCAGCTTTTCCTTTAATCTAGCACCATGCTGTATCTGTCATTGGATTATTTGATGGGGACAGTGTATAGGGAGCTTCACTCTGAATCTCACCCCGTGCTGTCCCTGTCCTGGGAGTGTTTGATGGGGACAGTGTCGAGGGAGCTTCACTCTGTATCGAAACCCATGCTGTACATGTCCTGGGAGTGTTTGATGGGGATAGTGTCGAGGGAGCTTCACTCTGTATCTAAGCGAGCTTTGCTATGTATCTAACCCCGTGCTGTCCCATTCCTGCGAGTGTTTGATGGGGTCAGTGTCGAGGGACCTTTACTCTGTATTGAACCCCGTGCTGTGTTTGTCCTGGGAGTGTATAATGGGGACAGTGTCGAGGGAGCTTTACTCTGTACCTAACCCTGTGCTGTATCTGTCCTGGGAGTGTTTGATGGGGACAGTGTCGAGGGACCTTTACTCTGTATTGAACCCCGTGCTGTGTTTGTCCTGGGAGTGTTTGATGGGGACAGTGTTGAGGGAGGTATACTCTGTACCTAACCCTGTGCTGTATCTGTCCTGGGAGTGTTTGATGGGGACAGGACTTGGGGGACATTGGATTTTAGACAATGTTTAGGGTTTTAGACCTTTCGGAGTGAAATTCAGGAACACTTTGCCACACCAGCTGTGATATTAGTTTGGAACTACCTTCTATAATTCACAGTTGATGCTCAGTCGCTTATTAATGTTCAAACCTGAAGTTGATAGATGGTATTTTACACACAGGAGAAGCAATTTAAAATCAATGGGTCAACGTTAAAATGGATGCAGGAACAGAGAGACCTGGGCTTTCAGTTCATTTTTACATCTTAAAGATTCAACCTGGGGCTCAGAATCTGTCAGTATTCCGGCATTGACTATTTCACAATCTGAGGAGTTGTGAATGCTGCGATCATCAGTGAACATCTCACCTATGGAGGGAAGGTCAGTGATGGAGCAGCTGAAGATGGTTGGGGCCTCGGACACTCACCCTGAGGAACTCCTGCAGTGATGTCCCGGGACTGAGAGGATCAGCTTTGAGATAATCGGCACATTGGGGGAAAGCTTGGAAAGCAGAGGATGCTGATTTAAGGTAAATGGCGACAGCGGCAACATGAGGCAATATCTGTGGGTTTGGAGTGATCCTTGTTGTACCCCACTATTAGCTGCTTACCCACCTGAATATCTCACTGTTACTCTCTGCATTACCATCTCATCCCTATCTCTCAGTGACTCTGCCTCTCTCCATCTCTCCGGGGAAATTATAATGGGGAGCAAAGAAATGGCAGAAGAATTGAACATATACTTTGGTTCTGTCTTCACAAAAGAGGCACAGATAACCTGGCAGAAATGTTAGGGAACCAATGGTTTAGTGAGAGTGTGGAATTGAATTGAAGGAAATCAGTATTAGTAAGAAAATGGTGCTGGGGGAATGAATGGGGCTAAAGGCTGACAAAGCCCCAGGGCCTGATAATCGACATCCCAGAGTATTAAAGGAAGCGGCGCTGGAAATATTGGATGCATTGCTGGTCATCTTCCAAAATTCTATAGACTCCGGAGCAGTTCCTACAGATTGGGGGGTGGCAAATGTAACCCCACTATTTAAAATAATCTTTTCACTTGCGTGTAATTTATCACAGAACACGGGCAGCATGGACTTATCGAGAATGACGGGATAGTGTTGGGGTGGAGAAGTTATTCCTTCAAGTGGAAATCAGTGTCGTTTTGAAATGTGTTGGGGGTTTCTGCCTCTCCCCATTCAATCCTTCCCAACCTCTCTGTCGAGGCTCCTTCTCACTTTCTACCAGACAATTATTTGTGTTCGAGAGCGGGTGCAGAGGAGATTGAAATGAAACAGACAGACAGTTATCTTCAACACTGAGAAATGTGAAGTGATGCACTTTGGATAATAAGTTGAGGAGAGAAACCATAAACCAACTGGGAACAAGTTAAATCATGTGCAGGTAAAGGGAAAGCTTTTATACCTCCATCAATCTGTGTCTCTCTCTTTTTCTCACTCTCTGTGTCTGTGTCTTCTGTCCATCTCTCCCTTTCTGGGAATCAGTGAAAAATATCCACAAATATTAGGCAGCCATTTGGCGTTTCTTCCCAGTGGCCATTTCGTGTGAACGCAGCACTGAAATATTTCTGACAGAGTTGTCTCTTCACTAAAGTAATGTTAGTATTTTAAATGTGACAGATACGCAGCTATGGAGACACAAACGAGGGCTGTATTCCCAGGAATTTTGGAGTGTCAGGGACAATTTGATCCAATTTGTCAGGAGTATAATGGAAAGTGATAGCACAGAGAGAGAGAAATGTTTCTTGCTGGTGATCCACCTCCTCCAGTCCCACCATCCTCCCATATCTGTTTTCCTTTCATTCTGGCTCCGTGACCATCCACAATTTGAATCGTTTCACCATTGGGAGCTGTGTCTTCATCTGCGTGGGCTCCAACTCTGGAATTCCTTTCCTGAACGTTTTATTAAAATACATCCATGGGATGTGGGCCTGGCTGGTTCTGCCAGCGTTTACTCCTCGTCCCTAATTGCTCATGAACTGAGTGGCTTGCTAGGCCATTTCAATCAGCATCTAAGAGTCAACCACATTGCTGTGAGGCTGGAGTCACATGTAGGCCCGACCAGGTAAGGACGGCAGATTTCCTTCCATAAAGGACATTAGTGAAGCAGATTGCTTTTCTCCATTTTAACACCTCCTTTTCCTCCAATTAAAATAGTTCGTAAAAGCCATCTGGCCAAACCTTTGGGACATGTGACCCTAAACTCTCCTGTGACTCGGGGTCAAATTTCTCACATTAAGGCTCCTGTGAAGCATCTTGGGATGATACTGTTCAAGGTGCTATATAAATGCAAGTTGTTGTTGTGTGTGTCTGAGTGTCAGCTTCTGTCCATGTCCAGGACACTGCAGGTAACAGAGAATGATTCACTCTGGTCTGCGATTGTACATCTCGTGTGTGTCTCAGTATCAGCTCTGAAACATGTACAGCACTATCCCATCCTGTTTCTGTGTCTCTCTGCCTCTGTATCTGTATCTCTCCCTCTCGCTCCATCTCTCTCCCCAAGACTGAAACAAACTAGAGTTTAAATCCCACACTGGGATGCTGTTCAATGTGAGTTCAGTTTTCCCAGAAATAAAAATCCTCAATTAAAAATTCCTTTCAACAGCAGAGGGAACTTTTCTCAAAGTGAATTTGCGGCTATCTTGAATTTGAACCCAAGTTTTCAATATGGGGGTGGCACAGTGATGCTGGGGTTAGCACTGCTTCCTCACAGTGTCAGGGACCCGCCTTCGATTCCCAGCTTGGCTCACTTTCTGACTGGAGTTTGAACGTCCTTCCCGTGTTTGTGTGGGTTTCCTCCGGGTGCTCCGGTTTCATCCCACACTCCAAAGATAGAACAAAGAAAATTACAGCACGGAAACAGGTCTTTCGGCTCTCCAATCCTGCACCGACCATGCTGCCTGACTGAACTAAAACCCCCTACCCTTCCGGGGACCATATCCCTCCATTCCCATCTTATTCATGTCTTTGTCAAGACGCCCTTGAAAAGTCACTATCGTATCCGTTTCCACTCCCTCCCCCGGCAACGAATTCCAGGCACCCAGCACCCTCTGTGTAAAAAAACTTTCCTCCCACATCTCCTTTAAACCGTGCCCCTCGCACCTTAAACCTCTGCCCCCGAGTAATAACTCTTCCACCCTGGGAAAACGCTTCTGACTATCCACTCTGTCCATGCCCCCTCATAATCTGGCAGACTTCTGTCAGGTGTACAGGTTAGGTGGATTGGCCAAGCTAAATTGTCCATTAGTGTCAGGAGGATTAGCTGAGTTAAATGTATGGGATTATAGGGATGGGGCCTGGGTGGGATTGTGGTCAGTGCAGACTCGATGGGCCGAATGGCCTCCTGCACTGCAGGATTCTATGAACCCTGTTCTGTATTTGGTTTGGGATTGTTTGTTGAAAAGTGTAGTTGAAGTGTTACTCTGTCATGCTGGAATTTAGGCTACGGGATGATTGGATCAAACACTTCAAGATAATAAGGGGAATGGAGAGGAATGATAAAGAACAACTTTTCCTGCTGGTTGGGGAGTCCAGGACTTGGGGACATTGGATTTCAAACAATGTTGAGGATTCTAGACTTGTAGGAGTGGAATTCAGAAACACTTTGCCACACCAGCTGTGATATTAGTTTGGAACTACCTTCTATAATTCGCAGTTGATGCTCAGTCGCTTATTAATGTTTAACTCTGAGGTCGATAGATTATATTTTTATCCAGGAGAAGCAATTTAAAATCAATGGGTCAATGTTAAAATGGATGCAGGAACAGAGAGACCTGGGCTTTCAGTTCATTTTTACATCTTAAAGATTCAACCTGGGGCTCAGAATCTGTCAGTTGAATCTACTTTTCCCACCTGATAAAATGTCAACAATGTGACAAAAGGTGACATTCCTGCACAGTGGGGTTGGGAGGTTGTTTGAAAGGAGATTCAGATTGTATCAGAAAGCGTCAATTAGATTGTGTCTCTTTGGAGAAGGCGCATATTTCACAGGAAATGCCCCGAGATAAAGACTAGTTTCACCAATGTCTGAGTAACTTTCAAAGTCTGCAGACGCATGAAGGGGGCAGAGATATTGTAATATTCAGAGCAGGAGATGGGGGACAATCACAGAATTGAAGATGTGAGGCCATCTCTTGTTTCCGAATGTCAGTGTTTAGCTTTAAAACTTTAGTCCTGGGCTAATAATTCCAAGTTTGCAATCCCACACTTTGCTGTTGAGAATTAGAGTTGTGAATTTTCTGAAATTGGTTGTGTAATAAAACTCGGTGCAGGATGCAATGATTCCCATTCTGTCTGCTGCTGCAAAGCCCCCGTGTCTGTCTCAGTTTCATCGTATTTATCAATGATTTGAGATCCTAGAATCATAGAATCCCTAAAGGGCAGACCATTCGGCCCATCGAGTCTGCATCGACTACAATCCCACCCAGGCCCGATTCCCGTAACCCCATATATTTACCCTGTTAATCCCCTGACACTAGGGTCAATTTATCGTGGCCAATCCACCTGACCCGCACATGTTTGGACTGTGGGAGGAAACTGGAGCACCCGGAGGAAACCCACGCAGACACTGGGAGAACTCTACACTGACAGCGAGCTGAGGCTGGAATTGAACCTGGGTCCCTGGCGCTGTGCTAACCACTGTGCCACCATGCCATTCATCATAGAATCCCTAAAGTGCAGAAGGAGGTCCTTTGGTCCATCAAGCCTGCCCCCGACAACAAGACCACCCAGGCCTGAATCCCCCTAACACTAAGGGGCAATTGAGCACGGCCAATCAACCTAACCCGCACGTCTTTGGAGTGTGGGAGGAAACCAGAAGCTTCAAATGGCAAAGAGGTATTCCACTGCATAAGAGGCCATTCAGCTCATTGAGTCTGCACAGACTTGATGACAGAGTATCTTACCCAGGCCCTCACCCAGCCCTATCCCCATAACCCCATTGCTAATCCATCTAACCTATATATCTTGCGAGTGTGGAAGGTAACCAGAGCACCCGGAGGAAACCCACGCAGACACGGGGAGAATGTGCAAACTCCACACAGTCACCCGAGGCTGGAATTGAACCCAGGTCCCTGGCGCTGTGAGGCAGCAGTACGAACCACTGTGCCACCGTGCTGCCCCAAAGTTAAATGTCTTAACTGAATGGTTCAAAGAGTGAAAGATGGATTTCATTGCAGACAATTGTGTGGTCACCCACTTGAAAAAGGATAGAACAGATTGCTTTATGAATGGGTAAAAGCTGGAAAGAGTGGAGGCCCAAAGAGACTTGGGGCGGTCACATCAACATAGAAAATAGGAGGAGGAAGAGGCCATTCAGCCCTTCGAGCCTGACCCACCATTCAACACTATCATGGCCGATCCTCTGTCTCAATGCCATACCCCAGCGCTCTCCCTATACACCTCGACACCTTTAGAGTCTAGAAATCTATCTATTTCCTTCTTAAATATATTCAGTGACTTGGTCTCCACAGCTTTCTGTGGGAGAGAATTCCACAGGTTCACCACCCTCTGAGTGAAGAGGTTTCCCCTCATCTCAGTCCCAAATGGCCTCCCCCGTATCCTGAGACTGTGACCCCTTGTTCCAGACACCCCCAGCCGGAGGAAACAATATCCCTGTATCCAGCCTGTCCAGCACTGTCAGAATTTTATACCTTTCAATTCGATCCCCGCTCACTCTTCTCCATTCCAGTGAATACAGGCCCAGCCGACCCAATCTCCCCTCAGACATCAATGCTGCCATCCCAGGAATCAGTCTGGTGAACATTCACTGCTCTCCCTCTGTGGCAAGTACATCCTTCCTCAGATAAGGAGAGGAACACTGTACACAAGACTCCAGGTGTGGTCTCACCGAGGCCCTGTCCAGCTGCAGTAAGACATCCTTGCTCTTCTACTCGAACCCTCTTGCAATGAAGGCCAACATCCCATTGGTCTTCCTAACTGCTTGCTGTAGCTGCATGCTTGCTTTCAGTGACTGGTGTTCTCAGATACCCAGGTCCCTTTGTACAACATTTCCCAATCTATCACCATTCAGCTAATACTCTGTCATTCTCTTCCTCCGTCCAAAGTGGATAACGTCACATTTATCCACATTATTCTGCATCTGCCATGTATTTCCCCACTCACTCAACTTGTCTAAATCACCCCGAAGCCTCTTAACATCCTCCCCATCACTCACATTC
This sequence comes from Mustelus asterias, assembly GCF_964213995.1. NCBI lineage: Eukaryota > Metazoa > Chordata > Chondrichthyes > Carcharhiniformes > Triakidae > Mustelus > Mustelus asterias. Next base: position 2,593,022 of record NW_027590122.1, on the reverse strand, counting down.
CCACCAAGTTTCGTCTCATCAGCAAACTTGAGAATGTTACGTTTGGTTCCCTCATCCAAATCACTGATGTGTTTTGTGAATAGCTGGGACCCAAGAACTGACCCCTGCGGGACCCCACTCGTCACTGCCTGCTGCTTAGAAAAAGATTCATTTATTCCTGTCTGTGCGGAGTCCGCATGTTCTCCCTGTGTCTGCGTGGGTTTCCTCCGGATGCTCCGGTTTCCTCCCTCAGTCTGAAAGACGTGCTGTTTAGGGTGCATTGGCCATGCTAAATTCTCCCTCAGTGTTACCCGAACAGGCGCCAGAGTGTGGCGACTAAGGGATTTTCACAGTAACTTCATTACCGTGTTAATGTAAGCCGACTTGTGACACTAATACATAAACTTCTAAACTTCTTTCAATTCTAAATTAGGAAGCACTTCTTCACACGAGATGTGGTTAAAGTTTGGTACTGTCTTCTGTAAATGAATCCTCCCTATATCCCCCAGTCCCACCATCCTCTGATATCTGTTTTCCTTTAATCCTGGCTCCCTGACCATTCCCCATTTTAATCCTTTCACCATTGGGGTCTGCAGTTCACTGTGTGGCTCCAACTCTGGAATTCCTTCCCAAAACTCTGTCTTCATCCCTCCCTTTCCACCATTCAGACATTTCCTAAAAACAACCCCTTTTTGACCAGACCTTTGGGGCAATTCTTTTGTCCCTAAACTCGCCTGTGACTCGGCTTCTAATTTTTCACTCCAGGCTCCTGCGAAGCATCTGAGGATGTTTCTGTTCAAGGTGCTATATCAATGCAGGTTGTTGTTTTATGTGTCTGAGTGTCAGTTTCTCTCAATGTCCAGGACACTGCAGGTAACAGAGAATGATTCATTTCCCACTCAACCATTACCATCAAGCCACGGGGTCAACCTGGCATCCCTTAAAAATGAGGTGTCAACCTGGTGAAGCTCCCAAACAGGAGCGGGCAGCACGGTGGCACCAGTGGTTAGCACTGCTGTATCACAGCACCAGGGACACAAGTTCATATCCAGCCTCGGGTCACTATCTGCATGGGTTTCCTCCGAGTGCCGCTCTTCCTTCTCTCAGCCCAAAGATGTGCGGGTTCGGTGGATTGGCCATGCTAAATTTCCCCATAGTCTTAGGGGGATTAGCAGGGTAAATACTTTGACTTGATTCATTATTTTGATTTGATTTATTATTATCATATTAGTATACAGTGGAAAGTCTTGTTTCTTGCGCGCTATACATACAAAGCATACTGTTCATAGAGAAGGAAGCGAGAGAGTGCAGAATGTAGTGTTACAGTCATAGCTAGGGTGGAGAGAAAGATCAATTTAATGCAGGGTCGGTCCATTCAAAACTCTGCCAGCAGCAGGAAGAAGCTGTTCTTGAGTCGGTCGGTCCGTGACCTCAGACGTTTGTATCTTTTTCCCGACGGAAGAAGGTGGAAGAGAGAATGTCCGGGGTGGGTGAGGTCCTTCATTATGCTGGCTGCTTTTCCCCAAGGCAGCGGGAAGTGTAGACAGAGTCAGTGGATGGGAGGCCGGTTTGCGTGATGGATTGGGCTACATTCATGACCTTTTGTAGATCCTTGCGGTCTTGGGCAGAACAGGAGCCAGACCAAGCTGTGATACAACCAGAAAGAATGAGTTAGTGAGAGTTATAGCTGACATGCCCAATTTCCTTCATCTTCTGAGAAAGTCGAGGCATTGACTGTGTTTCTAACTCTGTGGTGTATTTTGTCACAGGACAGTTTCGATGGAGATTTATTCTGTATCCCTGGGATTTAGAAGGTTCAGGAGTGAGTTGATTGAAGTTTTCTTTAATTCTTTCGTGGGACATGGGCATCGCTGGCTGAACAGAATTTATTGCATCGAGTTGCTCTTCGCGGGCAGTTGAGAGTTAACCGCATTGCTGTGGCTCTGGAGTCACACGTAGCCCAGACCACGTAAGGACGGCAGATTTCCTTCCCTAAAAGACATTAGTGAACCAGACGGGTTTTTCCGACAATCGACAATAGTTTCATGGTCACCAGTAGATTCTTAATTCCAGATATTTTTATTGAATTCCAATTGGTGGGATTCAAACGCAGGTCCCCAGAACATTGGCTGAGTTTCTGGATTAATAGTCTGGAGATAATAACACTAGGCCATTGCCTCTCCTAGTGTCACCTCTCCATCCCTGTCATTCACTCATCATCTCCGCTTCCACCATCCTCATAGGCCGTGCGTCCAAACACATTCCCAGGCTCTGTGTGTGTGTGAAAGATGTTTTTCCTCACTGCGTCTCTCCTGAAACTTTAAATTGTGTCTCCCTGTCATCCCTGAACCCAATCAGCTCACGGCAACAGCTTCCCTTTATCGACTTTATCGAAACCTGTCCTAATCTTGTACATCTCGAGCAAATCTCCCCTCAAGGGGAACACGCCCCGTTTCTCCAACCTCACCCTGGAGCTCACATCCCTCATTCCCGCAATTAATCCACTCTCAAAGATGCTGCGGACCTTCATATTTCCTCCCTCGGTCTGTTTATCCCATCACAGGATCACAGAATTGTTACAGGGCAGAAGGAGGCATGTGGAGTTCAGACAAGGAGTTGAGGAGAGCAGAGAAAATAGAAACTAAATGGGCCCAAGGTAATTCTGTTTATTTCTTTTTCTCACTCTCTATGTCTGTGTCTTCTGTCCCTCTCTCCATCTCTCCCTCTCCCTCCCTGGGAATCTGTGAAAAATATCCACAAATATCAGTCAGCCATTTGGCCTTTCTTCCCAGTGGCCATTTGATGTGAGCGCAGCACTGAGATATTTCTGACAGAGTTGTCTCCTCGCTGAGGTAACATTAGTATTTTAAATGTGACAGAGACGCAGCTATGGAGACACAAACGAGGGTTGTATTCCCGGGAATTTTGGAGTGTCAGGGATAATTTGATCAACGTTGTCAGGAGAATAATGGAAACTGATAGGATAGAGAAAGAGAAAGGTTTCTTGCTGGTTGTGGAGTCTGGGACTGGGATCATTGTCTGAAATATTAAAAATATTCTGAAACCCTTTCAAAGTGAAATTAAGGAACACGTCTTCACACAAAGGGTGTTCTCGAATCACAGAACAGCAGGAGGCCATTCGGCCCATCATGTCTGCGCCGATCCCGGAAGTCTGCGTGGCTTTCCTCTGGGTGCTGCGGTTTCCTCCCACAGTGTGAATGATGTGCTGGTTAGGGTGCATTGGCCGTGGTAAATTTTCTCTCAGTGTAACCGAACACCAGAGTGTGGCATCTGGGGAATTTTCACAGTAACTTCACAGTGTTAATGCAAGCCTACTTGTGACACTAATAAACAAAATTAAAAATGAGATGTTGAGTAGGGTTGTGTTGTATTCATTGGGGCAGAGAAGACTGAGGGGGCGACCTGATTGAGGTGGACAAGGTTATGAGAGACATGAAGAGTGTGGATCGGGAGCAGCTGTTCCCCTGAGTTGAAGGGTCAGTCACGAGGGGACATAGGTTCAAGGTGAGGGGCAGGAGGTTTAGGGGGGATGTGAGGAAAATCTGTTTTACCCACAGGGTGGTGACAGTCTGGAATGCGCTGCCTGGGAGGTTGGACGAGGCAAGTTGCCTCACATCCTTCAAAAAGTAGCTGGATAAGCACTTGGCACATCATCACATTCAGGGCTATGGGCCAAGTGCTGGTAAATGGGGTGAGGTCGGTATGTTAGGTGGTCCTCACGTGTCGGTGCAGACTCGATGGGCCGAAGGGTCTCTTCTGCACTGTATGAATCTGTGATGAGGAAATGTTTTTAACGTAGTGACTGCTGGTATCTGGAATGTTCTGCCTTGATTCGCTGTAAGGACTCGCATTCCAACCATTATTCATGTAAATTGAGTCTGTGTCTTTATATGCTCTGTTTGTGAACAGAATTCCCACTCACCTGAAGAAGGGGCTTGGGGCTCCGAAAGCTTGTGTGGCTTTTGCTACCAAATAAAGCTGTTGGACTTTAAGCTGGTGTTGTTAAACTTCTTACTGTGTTTACCCCAGTCCAACGCCGGCATCTCCACATCATGTTCTGCCTGAGTCAGAGGTGGGAGAAGATTCCATCAAGAGGAAATTGAATGGGAAGCTGAAGGGAAAATATTGACAGGGTTACGGGGAGAGGGTGGAGGATTGGGAATAGTGAAACTGCTCTTGCAGTGTGTCGATCCAGGCTTGACCGGCTGAATTGCCTCCTGTGCTGTCACCATTCTATGATTCACACACAAGTTAACTTCTCAGTGTCTATTAGGCCCCACTCGTTCCTCCATGATCAGTTCCAGCATTTCAAGTTCAGATCCCAGTACTTTTTAGTTGGGGGATTGAGGAGTAAAACAGAAATAGGAATGAGAGTGTCGGTGCGCTTATGTTTTTGTATTTCTGTGTGTGTGTGTGTGTGTGTGTGTGTGTGTGTGTGTGTGTGTGTGTGTGTGTGTGTGTGTGTGTGTGTGTGTGTGAGAGAGAGAGAGACAGTTTCTAAGTGTGTGCAAGTGTCTATTTCAATGTGTGTTTCTGTGTGTGTGATTGTGTTTCTCTGCGTGTGTCTGTGAGTGAGTGTGTGTCTGTGTGTGTGTCTCTGTGTCTTTGTGCATGTGTGTCTGTGAGTGTGTGTTTGTGTCTCTCTGCGTGTGTGTCTGTGAGTGTCTGTGTGTCTCTCTCTTTGTCTGTGTGTGTGTGTCTATGAGTGTGTGTATGTGTCTGTATCTCTGAGTGCGTGTGCGTCTGTGTGTGTGTGTCTGTATCTCTGTGAGTGCGTGTGCGTCTGTGTGTGTGTGTTTGTCATGATCTGTTTGAGTGGGGGAGCAGGCTCAATGGGTCAAATGGCCTCCAACTGCACATATTTGAGATTCAAATACATTGACACACATGCATGCTGACACTCACACACACACACAGACACACAGACACACACACACACAGACACACACACACACACAGACACACACAGAGAGAAATATATACACAGTATTGACATATTTATTGACCATTTAATGTGACTGAATGCTACACATCCTGGTTTGCCGATGACACAAAACATTAGTCAGCATTGTAAGCAGCGTAGCTGGAAACATCACATTGCAAAGAGTTATTCATATTTTGTACATGGACAAAACTGGTGGAGAGGTTTCAGTGCTGCAGGGAAATGTAAACTGACACAACTTAGATTTAAAAGGGATAGAACAACGTACTTTAATAAATGATGAAATGACAGAAACAGTGGAAGCTCCAAATGTCCAGATATTTCACAGCTGAATTCGCACAAAACACACAGCAATGGATCTGATATTGCGGAATTGTTGTAAATGTGGTTAATCTCAGTACGGAGGCTGTCTTCATGTTACAATGTTAATCTGATCACTCTCATCAAAACAGGGTCAACATTTCTGTACAATGTGAGTGAATCATCAGCTCAAATAGTTCAGGTTCAATGTTTAAAATAACCAGTCACTTTTCTGTGGCTGCTTTGGGAATGTCAGTGGAATGTAGTTCACAGTAAAGTGCGAACAATTGTATTGGGGAATAATTGGAAGCAGTTTCCATTGAGAGCTTCCTGCATTCTGGAAATGTGTGTGATCCATTCAGAGATAGGAAATGGACGGATGAATAAAGATGCAGTTTGTTGTGAATTACATGAGATTGTCTGCCTTGAAGATTCACAAGTTCCATGTGCTGAGAGAAAGGAATGATTAAACAATGTCTATAATTCAAATCCTTCAGACAAGTGAAAAAGCAGGAGAACAACTGAATCCACAAACGCTGCCACAGACAGTATTCGAAGCTTCAACTTCATGTTTGAATGTGAAGGGCTGATTGAAATAAACAGGAGGCCACACTGGGATGCTGAGCAATTTGATTCCTGTTTTTCCTAAACTTCAAAATAAAAATCTGTGATGAAACATTCCTTGGACAGAGCAGAGGGAATTTTACTCTGTATTTAGCCCATTACAGTATTTGTGTTGGGAACATTTGATGAACAGTGCAGATTAAACATTATTCTTAACCGCTGGAATTTAAGTTGGGGGCTGATTTAATCAAACATTGAAAATAATGAGGGAAAGGGAGAGGCTGATAAGGAACAAGTTTTTCTGCTGGCTGGGAACTCCAGGATTTGGGAATATTTGAATGTTAGCCTCAGTTTAGAATTGTCGAAATGGAAACATTGCCAGATGTGGTGTGGAGTTAGTTTGAAACAATCTTCTGCAAATGGCTATTGATGCTCAGTCACTTGTTATTATTTTAAATCTGGGGTTGATAGATTTTCCTTAGTCCAAGGGGTTAAGAGACAGAGAGTTAGATCACAGATCAGCCAGGATCTTATTGAATATTGGAACAGGCTTTCAGGAAGATTGTTCCAGATTCCAAACACCCTCTTGATGAAGTGCTTTTCCTCACTTCACTTCTGATCCATTTCCCCATCATTTAGAATCTGTGCCCTCTAGTTCATGACCATCTCTTGAGAGGGAAGAGTTTCTCACTCTTTAACCTGTTGATACCCCTTAGGATCTTGAATCTCTCTCTCTCAAGTCTCCCCTCAGCCTTCTTTTCTCCAAGGAAAACAGTCCCAACCTCTCCAATCTACCCTCGTGGCTACGGATCTTATTCCCTGGAATCATTCTTGTGAATCTCCTCTGCACTCTCTCCAATGTCTTCACATCCCTCCTCAAGTGCGGTGCCCAGAACTGGGCGCAATCTCCAGATGAGGCCTAACAAGTGTCTTATACAAATTCAATATGAACTCCTTACTCTTGTCCTCAATCCCTCCATTAATAAAAGCTGGGATACCATATACTTCATTTACTGCTCTCTCAAAGTGCCCTGCCACCTTCACTGACGTATGTACATATTAGAATCATGGAATCCCTACAGTGCAGAAGGAGGCCATACAGCCCATCGAGCCTGCGCTGACAACATTCCCACCCAGGCCCTATCCCCGTGATGCAACGTATTTACCCTGATAATACTGGCATGAATTGAGAAATGGTTAACGGACAGAAAACAGAGCTTAGGCACAAATGGGTCATTTTCAGGGTGGCAGGCTGTGACCAGCGGCTTATCACAAGGATCAGTACTCGGGAGCCCAGCTATTCACAATCCATATCATTGATTTGGACGTTTGGGATCAAATGTAATATTTCCGAGTTTGCAGATGACATGAAAGCATTTGGAAGTGTGAGTTGTGAGGAGGATGTAGACTCTTCAAGGGGATGTGGGAGAGGCTGAATTAGTGGTGAAACCACACACGGAGTGTTGTGGACAGTTTTATCCTCTTACCTAAGGAAAGATATTCTTGTCCGAGAGGGACTTCAATGACATTTCACTGCATTAATTCCTGGGATGGAGGGATTGTCCTCTGAGGAAAGAAAATGGACTTTTACTTTATGCACTTGAGAAGCATGAGAGGTGACCTCATTCAAACTTGGACAATTCTTACAGGGCTCAGCAGGGTCGAGTCATAGAGGTTTACAGCATGGAAACGCGCTTTGGCCCAAATTGTCCATGCCGCCCAGTTTTTACCATTAAGCTAATCACAATTGCCTGTGTTTCGCCCATGTCCCTCTATACCAATCTTACCCATGTAACTGTCTAAATGCTTTTTAAAACATAAAATTGTACCCGCCCCTACTACTGCCCCTGGCAGCTCATTCCAGACACTCACCACCCTCTGTGTGAAAAGAATTGCCCTCTGGACCCTTTTGTATCTCTCCCCTCTCACCTTAAACCTATGCCCTCTAGTTTTAGACTCCCCTACCTTTGGGAGAAGATATTGACTATCTAGCTGATCTATGCCCCTCATTATTTTATAGACCTCTATAAAATCACCCCTCAGTCTTCTACGCTACAGGGAAAAAAGTCCCAGTCTGTACAACCTCTCCTTAAAACCCAAACCATCATGTCCCGGTAGCATCCTAGTAAATCTTTTTTGCACTCTTTCTAGTTTAATAATATCCATTCTAAAATAGGGTGACCAGAACTGTACACAGTATTCCAAGCGTGGCCTTAACAATGTCTTGTACAACTTCAACAAGACATCCCAACTCCTGTATTCAATGTTCTGACCAATGAAACCAAGCATGCTGAATGCCTTCTTCACCACTCTGTCCCTGTGACTCCACTGTCAAGAAGCTATGAACCTGTACCCCGAGATCTCTTTGTTCTATAACTCTCCCCAACCCCCAAACGTTAGCTGAGTAGATACAGGAAGAATGTTTCCCCCGGCTGGGGGCGGGGGGGCGGCGGGGGGCTGGTGGTGTCTAGAACCATGGCATAGTCACAGAGTAAGGGGGCAGGACATTTAGGACTGAGATAAGAACATAAGAAATAGGAGCAGGAGTAGGCCATCTAGCCCCTCGAGCCTGCCCCGCCATTCAATAAGATCATGGCTGATCTGAAGTGGATCAGTTCCACTTACCCGCCTGATCCCCATAACCCCTAATTCCCTTACCGATCAGGAATCCATCTATCCGTGATTTAAACATATTCAACGAGGTAGCCTACACCACTTCAGTGGGCAGAGAATTCCAGAGATTCACCACCCTCTGAGAGAAGAAGTTCCTCCTCAACTCTGTCCTAAACTGACCCCCCTTTATTTTGAGGCTGTGCCCTCTAGTTCTAGCTTCCTTTCTAAGTGGAAAGAATCTCTCCACCTCTACCCTATCCAGCCCCTTCATTATCTTATAGGTCTCCATAAGATCCCCCCCTCAGCCTTCTAAATTCCAACGAGTACAAACCCAATCTGCTCAGTCTCTCCTGATAATCAACACCCCTCATCTCTGGTATCAACCTGGTGAACCTTCTCTGCACTCCCTCCAAGGCCAATATATCCTTCCGCAAATAAGGGGACCAATACTGCACACAGTATTCCAGCTGCGGCCTCACCAATACCCTGTACAGATGCAGCAAGACATCTCTGCTTTTATATTCTATCCCCCTTGCGATATAGGCCAACATCCCATTTGCCTTCCTGATCACCTGTTGCACCTGCAGACTGGGTTTTTGCGTCTCATGCACAAGGACCCCCAGGTCCCTTTGCACAGCAGCATGTTGTAATTTCTTTCCATTTAGATAATAATCCAATTTGCTATTATTTTCTCCAAAGTGAATAAACTCGCATTTGTCAACGTTATACTCCATCTGCCAGTTCCTCGCCCACTCACTCAGCCTGTCCAAATCTCTCTGCAGACCTTCTACGCCCTCCGCACGATTCACTTTTCCACTTATCTTTGTGTCGTCTGCAAACTTTGTTACCCTACACTCTGTCCCCTCCTCCAGATCGTCTATATAAAAGGTAAATAGTTGAGGCCCCAGTACCGATCCCTGCGGCACGCCACTAGTTACCATCCGCCAACCAGACAAGCACCCATTTATTCCGACTCTCTGCTTCCTGTGAGGAGGAATTTCTTCCCTCAGAGTCATAGAGTGGTACAGTGAAGAAAAGGCCCTTCGACCCATTGAGTCTGCACCAACAGTAACTTCCACTAAAGTTGTGCTAATCCAATTTTCCATCTCTTGTACCATATCTTTGAATGTTGTGATGTTTCAAGTGCTCATCCAAATGCTTTTGGAAGGTTGTAAGGTTTCCGACCTCCACTGCCTTCCCAGGCAGTACATTCCTGATTCCCATCACCCTCTGAGTGAATGTTTTTCTCAACTCTCTTCTGAATCTCCTGCCCTTTGCCCTAAAACTATGTCCCCTCATGATTGACCCCTCAACCAAGGGGAACAGCTGTTTCCTATTCACCCTGTCCATACCCCTCATAATCTTACACACCTCAATCAGCCTTCTCTGCTCTAAAGAAAACAATCCAAACCTTTCCAGTCTCTCCTTATAGCTCAAATACTCCATCCCAGGCAACTTGCTGCTCCATATGCGACTGTGAGAATTGTCACAGATCAATCCCAATATCAGTGAGTAATCTCCAATGCAATAGTTTGTGACCAGGTTGTGCAACATGCATTGAAATGTGGCAATATGGAAGTTGGTTCACTCAGTTGGCTGGACAGCTGGTTTGAGATGCACAAAGTCTCCAACACGTCATGAAAGCCCAACCCTTTCAACCTTTCCCCTGGCCTGAGGTGTGGTAAATCACCGCCAGTGAGTTCTCCCCCTCAAAGGGGAGAGCAGCAGATCGTCATCTGGGACTGTGGTCACTTTCCCTTTACCGATGTTCAACTTTATTTCCCTTCCTCAATTTCTGCTCATCTGCAAGAGACTCGAGCGAAATTCACCCAATCTTTCAACACCAATATTACACACACAATACTGGAGCAATTGGACATTTCACACAACACCCAATAGCTGGTAACAAGACCAAACAAAAACTGTTCCAAACAAGAGTGGTGGCACCAGCTGACCCACACAAATATATAACTTGAAAGGAATATTCGTCTATCCATCCAGCTGACTCTCTTTCTCTGTCTATCTAACAGAGAGATTTTTCAGTGCAGTAACAACTGAAACAGGGTAAAATGTAGGAATAAGAAAGACAGGAACTTGTGTAAAATAAAACTGAGACACAGGTGAGTTGAGTAATGAATGAAACAAGGCCGAACACAGCAGTATCTCCGATGATGCTGAATGTAAGAGAAACAGATCAAATCTATTCCTGGGGAAGTGCAGCAACAGCTTAGAAATTGTCGGGTGTGGTGTAGATAGAGGCATGGCTGCGTGCGTCAATAACTGTGACTTCACTGAGTGCATTGGAAACAGTGACATAGTTGAGTGAAGCAATAACTAAGTAAACAAAGAACAAAGAACAATACAGCACAGGAACAGGCCCTTCGGCCCTCCAAGCCCGCGCCGCTCCCCGGTCCAGGATTGAATCCTGAATCCAGGACCCCCGCCCATTTTTCCAGCCTATCTACATACCAATATCCTATCCACCGAGCTGTCCCTCACAGCTACGATGCTTTGTTCATTACAACCTATTAACTCACCCCCACCCCCCCATTCCAGACCATGTGATCTCCAGGGAGAGGCGAAAACCCAGAGTGAAAAACCCCAGGGCCAATATGGGGAAAAAGAATCTGGGAAATTCCTCTCCGACCCCCTGAGGCGATCGAAACGAGTCCAGGAGATCACAATGGCCCCGATCGGAAAATGCTTCCCAACCCTAGTCATTTCCACTTCCACGAACACCATATGAATTGAAACGAGAAACAAGGAACAATTAGCCCGTGCTGCTCCCTGGTCCAAACTAGACCACTCTTTTGTATCCCTCCATTCCCACTCCGTTCATATAGCTGTCGAGATAAGTCTTAAACGTTCCCAGTGTGTCCGCCTCCACCACCTTGCCCGGCAACACATTCCAGGCCCCCACGACCCTCTGTGTGAAATATGTCCTTCTGATATCTGTGTTAAACCTCCCCCCCTTCACCTTGAACCTATGACCCCTCGTGAACGTCACCACCGACCCGGGGAAAAGCTTCCCACCGTTCACCCTATCTATGCCTTTCATAATTTTATACACCTCTATTAAGTCTCCCCTCATCCTCCGTCTTTCCAAGGAGCACAACCCCAGTTTCCCCAATCTCTCCTCATAACCAAGCCCCTCCATACCAGGCAACATCCTGGTAAACCTCAGGCAACATCCTGGTAAACCTGGTAAAGACCAATTGTAGTATATACAGAGGGATAGCCCCATGCATTAAGAAGAGAAACTGTATCTAGTTTGTAGGGGTGGCACAGTGGTTAGCACTGCAGCCTCTCAGCGCCAGGGACCCGGGTTCGATTCCCGACTTGCGTCACTGTCTGTGTGGAGTCTGCATGTTCTCCCCGTGTCTGGGTTTCCTCCGAGTGCTCCGGTTTCCTCCCACAGTCTGAAAGACATGCTGTTCGGTGGATTGGCCATGCTAAATTCTCCCTCAGTGAAGCCGAACAGTGCCGGAGTGTGGCAACTAGGGGATTTTCACAGCAACTTCATTGCAGTGTTAATGTAAGCCTACTTGTGACACTAATAAATAACATTGAAACTGTATGAAGTGTTATATACACAGATACAGTGCTGAGGTAAAGAGAAATGGAGACATGCTCCACATTCATTACCCAGACATAGAACATAGAACATAGAACATTACAGCGCAGAACAGGCCCTTCGGCCCACGATGTTGCACCGACCAGTTAAAAAAAACAAACTGTGACCCTCCAACCTAAACCAATTTCTTTTCGTCCATGAACCTATCTACGGATCTCTTAAACGCCCCCAAACTAGGCGCATTTACTACTGATGCTGGCAGGGCATTCCAATCCCTCACCACCCTCTGGGTAAAGAACCTACCCCTGACATCGGTTCTATAACTACCCCCCCTCAATTTAAAGCCATGCCCCCTCGTGCTGGATTTCTCCATCAGAGGAAAAAGGCTATCACTATCCACCCTATCTAAACCTCTAATCATCTTATATGTTTCAATAAGATCCCCTCTTAGCCGCCGCCTTTCCAGCGAAAACAATCCCAAATCCCTCAGCCTCTCCTCATAGGATCTCCCCTCCATACCAGGCAACATCCTGGTAAACCTCCTCTGCACCCTCTCCAAAGCCTCCACATCCTTCCTGTAATGTGGGGACCAGAACTGCACACAGTACTCCAAGTGCGGCCGCACCAGAGTTGTGTACAGTTGCAACATAACGCTACGACTCCTAAATTCAATCCCCCTACCAATAAACGCCAAGACACCATATGCCTTCTTAACAACCTTATCTACTTGATTCCCAACTTTCAGGGATCTATGCACACATACACCTAGATCCCTCTGCTCCTCCACACTATTCAAAGTCCTCCCGTTAGCCCTATACTCAACACATCTGTTATTCCTACCAAAGTGAATTACCTCACACTTCTCCGCATTAAACTCCATCCGCCACCTCTCGGCCCAACTTTGCAACCTGTCTAAGTCTTCCTGCAAACTACGACACCCTTCCTCACTGTCTACCACACCACCGACTTTGGTGTCATCAGCAAATTTGCTAATCCACCCAACTATACCCTCATCCAGATCATTAATAAATATTACAAACAGCAGTGGCCCCAAAACAGATCCCTGAGGTACACCACTTGTAACCGCACTCCATGATGAATATTTACTATCAACCACCACCCTCTGTTTCCTATCCGCTAGCCAATTCCTGATCCAATTTCCTAGATCACCCCCAATCCCATACATCTGCATTTTCTGCAGAAGCCTACCATGGTGAACCTTATCAAACGCCTTACTAAAATCCATATATACCACGTCCACTGCCTTGCCCCCATCCACCTCCTTGGTCACTTTCTCAAAAAACTCAATAAGGTTAGTAAGGCACGACCTACCTGCCACAAAACCATGCTGACTATCACCTATCAATTCATTACTCTCCAAATAACTATAAATCCTATCCCTTATAATTTTTTCCAACATCTTGCCGACAACAGAAGTGAGACTCACCGGTCTATAATTCCCGGGGAAGTCTCTGTTCCCCTTCTTAAACAATGGGACAACATTCGCTAACCTCCAATCTTCTGGTACTATACCAGAGGCCAACGACGACCTGAAGATCAGAGCCAGAGGCTCTGCAATCACTTCTCTTGCCTCCCAGAGAATCCTTGGATAAATCCCATCCGGACCAGGGGATTTATCTATTTTCAGACCCTCCAGAATATCCTGCACATCCTCCTTATCAACTGTAATACTGTCTATTCTACTCCCTTGCAATCCAGTGTCCTCCTCAGCTATATTCATGTCCCCTTGCGTGAACACCGAAGAGAAATATTGGTTCAATGCTTCACCAATCTCCTCCGGTTCCACACATAACTTCCCTCTGCCATCTATAACTGGCCCTAAACTTGCCCTAACCAACCTTCTGTTCTTGACATACCTATAGAACGCCTTAGGATTCTCTTTAACCCTATCCGCCAAAGTCTTCTCATGTCCCCTTTTAGCCCTTCTAAGCTCGCTCTTCAACTCCCTCTTAGCCAATCTAAAGCTTTCTAGTGCACTACCCGAGTGCTCACGTCTCATCCGAACATAAGCCTCCTTTTTCTTTTTAACCAACAAAGAAACTTTTTTGGTGCACCACGGTTCCCTAGCCCTACCAATTCCTCCTTGCCTGACAGGGACATACCTATCACAGACTCGCAGTAGCTGCTCCTTGAAAAAACTCCACATGTCGGACGTTCCCAGTCCCTGTAATCTCCTAGTCCAACCTATGTTTCCTAATTCTCTCCTAATAGCCTCATAATTACCCTTCCCCCAGCTAAAACCACTGGCCCGAGGTTCATGCCTATCCCTTTCCATCACTAAGGTGAACGTAACCGAATTGTGGTCACTATCACCAAAATGCACACCAACTTCCAAGTCTAGCACCTGGTCTGGCTCATTTCCCAGCACCAGATCCAATATAGCCTCACCTCTAGTTGGCCTGTCTACATACTGAGTCAAAAAACCTTCCTGCACGCTTTGAACAAAAACTGACCCCTCTAACGACATGGTCTAGTTTATTTTTTATAAAGAGTGACATGGTTAAATGCAGTGATAATTTAAGCAGGTCCCCTCCCTAACAGCACTGTGGGTGTACCTACACCACATAGACAGCAGCGGGTTCAAGACGGCAGCTCACCACCACCTTCTCCAGGGCAACTAGGAATGGGCAATAAATGCTGACCTAGCCAGTGACACCCACATCACAAGAATCAATAAATATTCATCTAACCCAGCACATTGTCCAATGAAATATCAATCCATACATGGTATTAATACAGTGAGAACTCAAAAAGGGTTGATTGTAGTGTCCACAGCAGCATGGTGTAATGTAGTATTCACTGAGACAACTGAGCGTATAAACAGCGACTGGGTTGAGTGCAGTGATAACTGGGAAAGGAGCGAATGTCCGGGATTCTCCGGCTGTTCACTCGTGGGGAATTCTCTGCTCTCGTACCCCTGCCTCTGGTTTCCTGCTAGCGTGAGGTGACTTCAATGGGAAATCCCATTGACAGCGACAGGACCAAAAACTCCCTCTGCTAGTGAACGGTGTGTCACCTCTCACTGTCCAGAAAGCTGCTGAGGGGAGACTGGAGGATCCCAGAAACTATGTTAAAAATAGCCACATTGGCAACAGCAGGAAAATATTACATCCCAAACTCAGTAATATTCACAATGATATTCTCCAATCAGCTGAAGGGCAGCATTTACTGATACAAGACCCAGATTGTAATAACTGAGGGAGGTTTCGGGCAGAGATTACTGATACAAGGCCCAGATTGTAATAACTGAGGGAGGTTTCGGGCAGAGATTACTGATACAAAGCCCAGATTGTAATAACTGAGGGAGGTTTCGGGCAGAGATTACTAATAACAGGCCCAGATTGTAATAACTGAGAGGTTTCGGGCAGAGATTACTGATACAAGGCCCAGATTGTAATAACTGAGAGAGGTTTCGGGCAGAGATTACTGATACAAGGCCCAGATTGTAATAACTGAGAGAGGTTTCAGGCAGAGTTTACTGATACAAGGCCCATATTGTAATAACTGAGAGAGGTTTCGGGCAGAGATTACTGATACAAGGCCCATATTGTAATAACTGAGAGAGGTTTCGGGCAGAGTTTACTGATACATGATCCGGCAGGATTTACTGTTTGATAATCCAGCTGTTTGGCCCCGTTATGAGCACACCTTCCATGGCCATCAAGTCCGGAAGTCGGCCTTGAACCCTTGAAGAATGAGAGGCGATCCCATTGAAACAGACTTAAAATTCTTACAGGGAGTGACAGGGTGGATGTAGATTGGATGTTTCCCCTGGCTGGTGAGACTAGAACCAGGGGACACAATCTCAGAATCAGGGGCAGACCATTGAAGACTGAGATAACATAACATAAGATGTGTTTGTGTGTGTCTGTTTGTGTGTGTCTGTGTGCATGCATGTGTGTGTGTTTGTGTTTGTGTGTGTATGCGTGTTTGTGTGTGTGTGTTTGTGTGTGTGCATGCGTGTTTGTGTGTGTTTGTGTGTCTGTGTGTGTGTGTGTTTGTGTGTGTGTGTTTGTGTGTGTGTGTGTTTGTGTGTGTCTGTGTGCATGCATGTGTGTGTGTTTGTGTGTGTGTGTTTGTGTGTGTGTGCATGCGTGTTTGTGCGTGTGTATGTTTGTGTGTGTGTGCATGCGTGTTTGTGTGTGCGTGCTTTGTGTGTGTGCGTGTTTTGTGTGTGTGCGTGTTTTGTGTGTGTTGGTGTGTGCGTGTTTTGTGTGCGTACGTGCCCCATGATCAGTTTGAATGCTGGCGCAGGATCGATGGGCCAAATGGCCTACACCTGCTCCTATTTTCCTTTGAGTTTTAAATACATTGACACACACACCGGAGTGTGGGCGACTAGGGGATTCTCACAGTAACTTCATTGTAGTGTTAATGTAAGCCTACTTCTGAGACTAATAAATAAACTGAAACTGAAGGTCAAGGTGCTGCTGTGACAATGCACTCTTGTTTAAACACTCTGCAATGCTGAGACTGGGAGAAGTGACCAACAGGGGGCAGCATTGCAGCTTCTGTCCCCCTATTGAAACTGGGATTGTTGCTCCATCTGCTGCACAATCCCAACCCCATCCACTGGGGGCAACCTGGACAATGGCTGCAGACAGACCTCACTGCGCATGCGAGGCAATGACACCCACCGCCGGCGGCCATTTTGCGTTGCCAAGGGAGACGGCCAGCGGCCATATTCCGTTGCCAACGGAGATGGCGGCGACCATCTTGCGTTGCCAGGGGAGACGGCATCGATGCGGCGGCGTCCCGCGCGCTGACCTCTGGGAGCATTCCCGTCCCGCACATGCGCACAGGCAGCCCCCGGCAGCGTCACAGCGACGCCTGGTGGCCAGGAAGGGCAATAGCAGCAGCACAGTCTCTGCCCAAAGGCTTCCCCAGTTCAGCTGCTCAGAGACACTGGGAATGTCTTCAAGTGGAAACTTCAGCTTCTCACATTCACCGCCTGTGTTCAGTCATTGTTTCCTAGACAACCTCTGTAGTCACATCACAAACAACTTGTTCACATTGAAGGCCATGGCAATCTGGACCATTCGGCTTCAAAGCCATTGAGCTTTGAAACTTCAATTGAAATGTTGGGAGATGAGAGTTTATCGATGCAAGTCATGTTGCATGTGGAACGCTCATGATGCCACAATTAGAGCGGTGCAGACATCTCACAGGGTTGTGTGACTGGAGGAGATGTCAGAGACGGGGTGGTTAAATATAGAGGGACAGGGTCTGAAGCTAAGTTTTGGGTAAAAGATGGCAGTAATGTTGTGACATTAATTTAGCTTCAGATAGTTGCTGGGGAGGGGGATAGAGAGGTTGGGGAGTGATGTTTGTATTGGGGCAATCTCTCTCTCTCTCTCATCATGTATAGATATGAATCCATCTCTCACTCTCTATCTCTCTTTACCCATTGTGTCCAGAGTCTTGTGAAGGCGCAGGCCGGTGGCAGGTTCTGTTTCCTGAAGGACATTACCGAACCTGTCAGATTATTGTGACAATCCAGTAGTTTTCATGATCACTTTTTCCGAGTGGCGGCCCCACAAATGATCAGATTCATTCAGCTCAATTTCACAATCTGCCTTTGTGTTTTTGTGGGTTCTCTCTCACTTCCTTTTTTCTGTTCGAACTCAATTTCCCAGGGTTTTAGAAGAGGAGGATTTGCAGTTTGGAAACTGAAACCAAATATGATATCGAAACCTGCTGGAGTTAGCCAATTTATTGTAACCTGAATATCATTGTGTTTTGAACGTGGACGGAAAAAGCACCGTTTTTAGGGGAGAGAACCTGTACACATGGTCTGTGTGTGGACAAGACTTCAGCCAATCATCCAGCCTTTCAGAACATAATTGCAGTCACAACAGGGAGAAGCTGTGGAAATGTGGGGACTGTGGGAAGGGATTCGATTACCCACCCCAGCTGGAGATTCATCGGGGCAGTCACAGTGGGGAGAGACCATTCACCTGCTCCCAGTGTGGGAAGGGATTCACTCAGTCAAACAGCTTACATATACACCAGAGAACTCACACTGAGGAGAGGTCATTCACCTGCTCCCAGTGTGGGAGGGGATTCACTCAGTCAAACAGCTTACATATACACCAGAGAACTCACACTGAGGAGAGGCCTTTCACCTGCTCCCAGTGTGGAAAGGGATTCATTACCTCATCCCATCTGCTGAAACATGGGCGAATCCACACTGGAGAGAGGCCGTTCACTTGCTGTGTGTGTGTGAAGAGATTCACTCAGTCTTCAAACCTCTTTATATGCCCTGTTTGCCCTGTCTTTATATGCCCTGTTTGTGAACAGAATTCTCACTCACCTGAAGAAGGGGCTTGGAGCTCCGAAAGCTTGTGTGGCTTTTGCTACCAAATAAAGCTGTTGGACTTTAAGCTGGTGTTGTTAAACTTCTTACTGTGTTTACCCCAGTCCAACGCCGGCATCTCCACATCATGTTCTGCCTGAGTCAGAGGTGGGAGAAGATTCCATCAAGAGGAAATTGAATGGGAAGCTGAAGGGAAAATATTGACAGGGTTACGGGGAGAGGGTGGTGGATTGGGAATAGTGAAACTGCTCTTGCAGTGTGTCGATCCAGGCTTGACGGGCTGAATGGCCTCCTGTGCTGTCACCGTTCTATGATTCACACACAAGTTAACTTCTCAGTGTCTATTAGGCCCCACTCGTTCCTCCATGATCAGTTCCAGCATTTCAAGTTCAGATCCCAGTACTTTTTAGTTGGGGCATTGAGGAGTAAAACAGAAATAGGAATGAGAGTGTCGGTGCGCTTATGGTTTTGTATTTCTTTGTGTGTGTGTGTGTGAGAGAGAGAGACAGTTTCTAAGTGTGTGCAAGTGTCTATTTCATTGTGTGTTTCTGTGTGTGTGATTGTGTTTCTCTGCGTGTGTCTGTGAGTGAGTGTGTGTCTGTGTCTGTGTGTGTGTCTGTCTCTGTGTCTTTGTGCATGTGTGTCTGTGAGTGTGTGTGTCTCTCTGCGTGTGTGTTTGTGAGTGTCTGTGTGTCTCTCTCTTTGTGTGTGTGTGTCTATGAGTGTGTGTGTGTGTGTCTGTATCTCTGTGAGTGCGTCTGTGTGTGTGTCTATGAGTGTGTGTGTGTGTGTGTTTGTCATGAACTGTTTGAGTGGGGGAGCAGGCTCGATGGGTCAAATGGCCTCCAACTGCACATATTTGAGATTCAAATACATTGACACACATGCATGCTGACACAGACACACACACACAGACACACGCACAGACACACACGCACAGACACACACACACACAAAGACACAGACACACACACACACAGACACAAACACAGACACACACAGACACACACAGACACACACACAGACACACACAGACACACACACAGACACACACAGACACACACACACACAGACACACACACACACACAGACACACACACACAGGCACACACACACAGGCACACACACACACAGACACAGACACACACACACAGACACACACACACAGACACACACACAGACACACACACACAGACAGACACACACACACACACACACAGAAAGATATACACAGTATTGACATATTTATTGACCATTTAATGTGACTGAATGCTACACATCCTGGTTTGCCGATGACACAAAACATTAGACAGCATTGTAAGCAGCGTAGCTGGAAACATTACATTGCAAAGAGTTATTCATATTTTGTACATGGACAAAGCTGGTGGAGAGGTTTCAGTGCAGGGAAATGTAAACTGACACAACTTAGATTTAAAAGGGATAGAACAACGTACTTTAATAAATGATGAAATGACAGAAACAGTGGAAGCTCCAAATGTCCAGATATTTCACAGCTGAATTCGCACAAAACACACAGCAATGGATCTGATATTGTGGAATTGTTGTAAATGTGGTTAATCTCAGTACGGAGGCTGTCTTCATGTTACAATGTTAATCTGATCACTCTCATCAAAACAGGGTCAACATTTCTGTACAATGTGAGTGAATCATCAGCTCAAATAGTTCAGGTTCAATGTTTAAAATAACCAGTCACTTTTCTGTGGCTGCTTTGGGAATGTCAGTGGAATGTAGTTTACAGTCAAGTGTGAACAATTGTATTGGGGAATAATTGGAAGCAGTTTCCATTGAGAGCTTCCTGCATTCTGGAAATGTGTGTGATCCATTCAGAGATAGGAAATGGACGGATGAATAAAGATGCAGTTTGTTGTTAATTACATGAGATTGTCTGCCTTGAAGATTCACAAGTTCCATGTGCTGAGAGAAAGGAATGATTAAACAATGTCTATAATTCAAATCCTTCAGACAAGTGAAAAAGCAGGAGAACAACTGAATCCACAAACGCTGCCACAGACAGTATTCGAAGCTTCAACTTCATGTTTGAATGTGAAGGGCTGATTGAAATAAACAGGAGGCCACACTGGGATGCTGAGCAATTTGATTCCTGTTTTTCCTAAACTTCAAAATAAAAATCTGTGATGAAACATTCCTTGGACAGAGCAGAGGGAATTTTACTCTGTATTTCGCCCATTCCAGTATTTGCGTTGGGAACATTTGATGAACAGTGCAGATTAAACATTATTCTTAACCGCTGGAATTTAAGTTGGGGGCTGATTTAATCAAACATTGAAAATAATGAGGGAAAGGGAGAGGCTGATAAAGAACAAGTTTTTCTGCTGGCTGGGAAGTCCAGGATTTGGGAATATTTGAATGTTAGCCTCAGTTTAGAATTTTAGAATTGTAGAAATGGAAACATTGCCAGATGTGGTGTGGAGTTAGTTTGAAACAATCTTCTGCAAATGGCTATTGATGCTCAGTCACTTGTTATTATTTTAAATCTGGGGTTGATAGATTTTCCTTCGTCCAAGGGGTTAAGAGACAGAGAGTTAGATCACAGATCAGCCAAGATCTTATTGAATATTGGAACAGGCTTTCAGGAAGATTGTTCCAGATTCCAAACACCCTCTTGATGAAGTGCTTTTCCTCACTTCACTTCTGATCCATTTCCCCATCATTTAGAATCTGTGCCCTCCAGTTCATGACCATCTCTTGAGAGGGAAGAGTTTCTCACTCTTTAACCTGTTGATACCCCTTAGGATCTTGAATCTCTCTCTCAAGTCTCACCTCAGCCTTCTTTCCTCCAAGGAAAACAGTCCCAACCTCTCCAATCTACCCTCGTAGCTACGGATCTTATTCCCTGGAATCATTCTTGTGAATCTCCTCTGCACTCTCTCCAATGTCTTCACATCCCTCCTCAAGTATGGTGCCCAGAACTGGGCGCAGTCTCCAGATGAGGCCTAACAAGTGTCTTATACAAGTTCAATATGAACTCCTTACTCTTGTCCTCAATCCCTCCATTAATAAAAGCTGGGATACCATATACTTCATTTACTGCTCTCTCAAAGTGCCCTGCCACCTTCACTGACGTATGTACATATTAGAATCATAGAATCCCTACAGTGCAGAAGGAGGCCATACAGCCCATCGAGCCTGCGCTGACAACATTCCCACCCAGGCCCTATCCCCGTGATGCAACGTATTTACCCTGATAATACTGGCATGAATTGAGAAATGGTTAACGGACAGAAAACAGAGCTTAGGTACAAATGGGTCATTTTCAGGGTGGCAGGCTGTGACCAGCGGCTTATCACAAGGATCAGTACTCGGGAGCCCAGCTATTCACAATCCATATAATTGATTTGGACGTTTGGGATCAAATGTAATATTTCCGAGTTTGCAGATGACATGAAAGCATTTGGAAGTGTGAGTTGTGAGGAGGATGTAGACTCTTCAAGGGGATGTGGGAGAGGCCGAATTAGTGGTGAAACCACACACGGAGTGTTGTGCACAGTTTTATCCTCTAACCTAAGGAAAGATATTCTTGTCCGAGAGGGACTTCAATGACATTTCACTGCATTAATTCCTGGGATGGAGGGATTGTCCTCTGAGGAAAGAAAATGGACTTTTACTTTCTGCACTTGAGAAGCATGAGAGGTGACCTCATTCAAACTTGGACAATTCTTACAGGGCTCAGCAGGGTCGAGTCATAGAGGTTTACAGCATGGAAACACGCTTTGGCCCAACTTGTCCATGCCGCCCAGTTTTTACCATTAAGCTAATCACAATTGCCTGTGTTTCGCCCATATCCCTCTATACCAATCTTACCCATGTAACTGTCTAAATGCTTTTTAAAACATAAAATTGTACCCGCCCCTACTACTGCCCCTGGCAGCTCATTCCAGACACTCACCACCCTCTGTGTGAAAAGAATTGCCCTCTGGACCCTTTTGTATCTCTCCCCTCTCACCTTAAACCTATGCCCTCTAGTTTTAGACTCCCCTACCTTTGGGAGAAGATATTGACTATCTCGCTGATCTATGCCCCTCATTATTTTACAGACCTCTATAAAATCACCCCTCAGTCTTCTACGCTACAGGGAAAAAAGTCCCAGTCTGTACAACCTCTCCTTAAAACCCAAACCATCATGTCCCGGTAGCATCCTAGTAAATCTTTTTTGCACTCTTTCTAGTTTAATAATATCCATTCTAAAATAGGGTGACCAGAACTGTACACAGTATTCCAAGCGTGGCCTTAACAATGTCTTGTACAACTTCAACAAGACGTCCCAACTCCTGTATTCAATGTTCTGACCAATGAAACCAAGCATGCTGAATGGCTTCTTCACCACTCTGTCCACCTGTGACTCCACTGTCAAGAAGCTATGAACCTGTACCCCGAGATCTCTTTGTTCTATAACTCTCCCCAACCCCCAAACGTTAGCTGAGTAGATACAGGAAGGATGTTTCCCCCGGCTGGGGGCGGTGGAGGGGGGAGGGGGGGGCTGTCTAGAACCATGGCATAGTCGCAGAGTAAGGGGGCAGGACATTTAGGACTGAGATAAGAACATAAGAAATAGGAGCAGGAGTAGGCCATCAAGCCCCTCGAGCCTGCCCCACCATTCAATAAGATCATGGCTGATCTGAAGTGGATCAGTTCCACTTACCCGCCTGATCCCCATAACCTCTAATTCCCTTACTGATCAGGAATCCATCTCTCCGTGATTTAAACATATTCAACTAGGTAGCCTCCACCACTTCAGTGGGCAGAGAATTCCAGAGATTCACCACCCTCTGAGAGAAGAAGTTCCTCCTCAACTCTGTCCTAAACTGACCCCCCTTTATTTTGAGGCTGTGCCCTCTAGTTCTAGCTTCCTTTCTAAGTGGAAAGAATCTCTCCACCTCTACCCTATCCAGCCCCTTCATTATCTGAGAGGTCTCCATAAGATCCCCCCCTCAGCCTTCTAAATTCCAACCAGTACAAACCCAATCTGCTCAGTCTCTCCTGATCATCAACACCCCTCATCTCTGGTATCAACCTGGTGAACCTTCTCTGCACTCCCTCCAAGGCCAATATATCCTTCCGCAAATAAGGGGACCAATACTGCACACAGTATTCCAGCTGCGGCCTCACCAATGCCCTATACAGATGCAGCAAGACATCTCTGCTTTTATATTCTATCCCCCTTGCGATATCGGCCAACATCCCATTTGCCTTCTTGATCACCTG
Organism: Mustelus asterias; assembly: GCF_964213995.1. Taxonomy (NCBI): domain Eukaryota; kingdom Metazoa; phylum Chordata; class Chondrichthyes; order Carcharhiniformes; family Triakidae; genus Mustelus; species Mustelus asterias. The sequence continues at coordinate 2,569,448 of NW_027590122.1, read as the reverse complement.
TTGCACCTGCAGACTGGGTTTTTGCGTCTCATGCACAAGAACCCCCAGGTCCCTTTGCACAGTAGCATGTTGTAATTTCTTTCCATTTAGATAATAATCCAATTTGCTATTATTTTCTCCAAAGTGAATAAACTCACATTTGTCAACATTATACTCCATCTGCCAGATCCTCGCCCACTCACTCAGCCTGTCCAAATCTCTCTGCAGACCTTCTACGCCCTCCGCACGATTCACTTTTCCACTTATCTTTGTGACATCTGCAAACTTTGTTACCCTACACTCAGTCCCCTCCTCCAGATCGTCTATATAAATGGTAAATAGTTGAGGCCCCAGTACCGATCCCTGCGGCACGCCACTAGTTACCATCCGCCAACCAGAAAAGCACCCATTTATTCCGACTCTCTGCTTCCTGTGAGGAGGAATTTCTTCCCTCAGAGTCATAGAGTGGTACAGTGAAGAAAAGGCCCTTCGACCCATTGAGTCTGCACCAACAGTAACTACCACTAAAGTTGTGCTAATCCAATTTTCCATCTCTTGTACCATATCTTTGAATGTTGTGATGTTTCAAGTGCTCATCCAAATGCTTTTGAAAGGTTGTAAGGTTTCCGACCTCCACTGCCTTCCCAGGCAGTACATTCCTGATTCCCATCACCCTCTGAGTGAATGTTTTTCTCAACTCTCCTCTGAATCTCCTGCCCTTTGCCCTAAAACTATGTCCCCTCATGATTGACCCCTCAACCAAGGGGAACAGCTGTTTCCTATTCACCCTGTCCATACCCCTCATAATCTTATACACCTCAATCAGCCTTCTCTGCTCTAAAGAAAACAATCCAAACCTTTCCAGTCTCTCCTTATAGCTCAAATACTCCATCCCAGGCAACTTGCTGCTGAGCCTCCTCTGTACCCCCTCTAGTGCTATCATATCCTTCCTCTGGTGTGGTGACCAGATCTGCACACGGTACTCCAGCTGTGGCCTAACCAACGCTCTGTACAACTCCAACATTAACTCTTTGCTCTTCTACTCTGCGCCATGACTGATAAAAGCAAGTGTCTCATCTGCCTTCTTTCCCACTTGATTCACCTGCTCTGCTGCCTTCAGGGATCTGTGAATAATTGCCCAAGATCCATATGTTCCTCTGAGCTTCCCAGTGTCCTGCAACTCATTAAATACTCCCTTGCCTTGTTACTGCTTCCAAAGTGCATCACCTCGCACGTATCAGGGTCAAATACCATCTGCCACTGCTCTGCCTATCTGACCAACCCAGCGATATCTTCCTGTAACCTACAACCTTCTTCACTATTAACCATCCTACCAATCTTGGTGTCATCTGGAACCTTGCTTATCATTGCCCCCGCATTATCATCTGTCTCATTTATGTATAACAACAATAAGCCCCCCAGCACGGAGCCTTGTGGTGCACCAATGGACACCGGCCTCCAGCCACTCAAACAGCCTTCCAACACCACCCTTTGTGTCCAATTACTAAACCAGTTTCGGATCCATCTCGCCAAGTTTTCCTGAATTCCATGTGCTTCCAGGATGGTAAATCTTTGGAATTCCCTATCCCAGAGGGCTGTGGAGGCTCAGTCATCGTTCACAGACTGAGATGGATAGGTTTCTACAGATTAAACATATTGCAAAGTTTCACCATCTGTGACCCCTTGTTCCAGCCTCTCCTCCCCCCCCCCCCCCCCCCCCCCCCCCACCGCCCCCTCTCCCCACCCCCTCAGCCCCTCAGCTGGAGGAAACAACATCCCTGTATTCAGTCAGTCCAGCCCGGTCAGAATTTATACATTTCAATTCGATCCCCTCTCATTCTTCGGAACTCCAGTGAATACAGGCCCAGTCGACTCAATCTCTCCTCATACGACAATCCTGCCATCCCAGGAATCAGTCTGGTGTGCCTCCGCTGCTCTCCCTCTATGGTAAGTGCAGCATTTCATAGTTTCAGAGACAAAAACTGTACACAATATTCCAGGTGTGGTCTCACCGAGGGCCTGTACAGCTGCAGTAAGACATCCTTGCTCCTTTCCTCAAATTCTCTTGCAATGAAGGCCAACATATCATTTGCCTTCCTAACTGTTTGCTGTAGCTGCATGCTTGCTTTCAGTCTCTGGTGTACTGGGACACCCAGGTCCCTTTGTATATCAACATTTCCCAATCTATCACCATTTAAATAACCCTCTGCCATTCTGCTTCTCTGTCCGAAGTAGTTAAATTCACGTTTGTCCACGTTATGCAGCATCTGCCACGCATTTACCCATTCACTCAATTTGCTGAAGTCACTGTGAAACATTTTAACATCCTTCTCACTACTCACATTCCCAACAAGTTTCATGGCATCAGCAAACTTGGAAATATTATTTTTGGTTCCCTCATCCAAATCATTGGTGTACATCTTGTGTGTGTCTCAATGTCAGCTCGGAAACATGTACAGCACAATCCCATCCTGTTTCTGTCTTTCTATGGCTCTGTATCTGTATATATCTCTCTCTGAAATTAGAATAAAGAAAATTACAGCACAGGAACAGGCCCTTCGGCCCTCCAAGCCTGCACCAACCATGTGTGAACTGAAAACACCTCCCCTTCCAGGGACCATATCCCTCTATTCCCATCCTATTCCTGTATTTCTCCAGACGCCCCTTATAACTCATTATTGTATCTGCTTCCACTACCTCTCCCAGCAGCGAGTTCCAGGCACCCACCACCCTCTGTGTAAAAAAACTTGCCTTGTACATCTCCTTTAAACCTTGCCCCTCACACCTTAAACCTGTGCCCTCTAGTAATTGACTCTTCCACCCCGGGAAAAAGCTCCTGACTATCCACTCTGCCCATGCCTCTCATAATATTGTAGACTTCTATTAGGTCACTCCCCTTGCCTCCGTCATTCCAGTGAGAAGAAACCAAGTTTCTCCAAACTCTCCTCATAGCTAATGCCCTCCACACCAGGCAACATCCTGGTAAATCTTTTCTGTACCGTCTCCAAAGCCTCCACATCCTTCTCGTAGTGTGGCGACCAGAATTGAACACTATATTCCAAGTGCGGCCTAACAATGGTTCTCTAAAGCTGCAACATGGCTTGCCAATTTTTAAACTCAATGCATGTGGCGTCAAAAGTTTGCTTATTTCCTAAATAACACTGACAACATTTCAAAAGCGCTCCATTGTTGATGAAACACTTTTGGAAACCCTAAAGCCATGAATAGTACTTTAGAATTGTCCATCCCCCAAGTTGCTGTGAAGACATTCAGAGTCAGTGTGTGACTTGGGTCAAAGATAGACCAGCGAGGTCTCTCCCTTAATGACATTGAGTGGCTCTTTAGCTTTTTATGATGAGCAGAAACCTTTCATCTCTCTTGTGTCTAATTCATTCCAATTCTGTCCCTGACATTAATCAGTTGTGACTTTCTGTAGGAGCTGGAATGTTCTCTCTGGCGACAGCGAATCCATTGAGAGGAGGATCAGGTGTGACCTTTCTCTCCTGGAATCCATGTTTCCTGTTTGTGTCTTGTAGATTGTGTGTGGAGAGAGCAGAGGGAAAAGGCTGAGTGGATTTGTAATGAACAGGGGTTTGCTTTCATTCACAAACTGGAGCTGAAGCCAACGTGTGCAGATGTGAAGAATGGAGATCAGAAAAGGACCATGGGTAGATTTGGAGACTATTCTGCCCATCCAGATGTGCTGTCTTTTTGGAAGAGAAATCTAGTTAATCTCTATTTACAGAGGGAGAAGGGATTCCTCCTCCATTATATATCTGTTTAGTTTTAGGCTGTCTGTGTGAGTGTTAGTGTGTGCATATTTTTCTCAATCTGCCTGTCTCTCAGTCCCCCTGGTCCCAGAATCTGTTTCTCTCTCCACAGATGCTGCCTGACCTGTTTGGTATGTCCTTATTTTCTGTTTCAGTATCTGAGGAGTTGCGTATGGTGCTGAACATTGTGCAATCATCAGCGAACATCCCCACTTCAGACCTTGTGATGGAGGGAAGGTCAGTGATGGAGCAGCTGAAGATGGTTGGGGCCTCGGACACTCACCCTGAGGAACTCCTGCAGGGACGTCCCGGGACTGAGAGGATCGGCTTTGAGATAATCGGCACATTGGGGGAAAGGTTGAAAACCAGAGGATGCTGAATTCAGGTAAATGGCGACAGCGGCAACATGAGGAAATGTTTCTAACGTAGTGAGTGTCCAGTATCTGGAATGTACTGTCTGAGGGTGAGGTGGAAGCGGATTCCATCAAGGACTTCCAGGGGAAGTTGAATGGGAAGCTGAAGGGGAAATATTTACAGGGTGACGGGGAAAGGGTGGAGGAGTGGGAATAGTGACATTGCTCTTGCAGAGTGTCGCACTGGCTTGATGGGGCTGAATGGCCTCCTGTGCTGTCACCGTTCTATGATTCAGATGCAAGTTATCTTCTCAGTGTCTATTAGACCCCACTCTTTCCTCCATGATCAGTTCCAGCATTTTAAGTTCAGATCCCAGAACGTTTTATTTGGGGATTTGAGGAGTGATTTGTTTTCCAGCCTGGCCGAGAATTTGATGCTGTAACTGAAGCCACAATGGAATGATTCTGAGGTCAGATTATGATCCACTGAGACACAGCTGGCTCCGAGCTTCCCTGAAAAATGTCGCTGTTGTGTTCCCGGCCAGATGATTTCTCCGTCTTGTGTCGGCCGGCTGTGCCACAAGGATCTGGACTTTGTTCCCAGATGTTCCCAATGTTTATCAATGATTTGGATGTGGAGACCTAATGTAATATTTCCAAGTTTGCGGATGACACAGAGCTTGGTGGGAATGTGAGTTGTGAGGAAAATGCAAAGTGGCTTCAAGAGGATTTGGACAGACATTGTCTCTCAGTGCCTCTCTCAATCTGGCTCTCTCTTTCTCTCACTCTCCCTAACCCTGTCATCTGTTGGTCTCTGCATCTCTCGCTCTCTCTCTCTCTGGGAATCTGTAAAAACATATCCACTAACATGCACACAGACAGAAACATACATACACACACACACACATGTGACTGTGAGAATTGTCACAGATCAATCCCAATATCAGTGAGTAATCTCCAATGCAATAGTTTGTGACCAGGTTGTGCAACATGCATTGAAATGTGGCAATATGGAAGTTGGTTCACTCAGTTGGCTGGACAGCTGGTTTGAGATGCACAAAGTCTCCAACACGTCATGAAAGCCCAACCCTTTCGACCTTTCCCCTGGCCTGAGGTGTGGTAAATCACCGCCAGTGAGTTCTCCCCCTCAAAGGGGAGAGCAGCAGATCGTCATCTGGGCCTTTACCCTTTACGTTTCCCTTTACCGATGTTCAACTTTATTTCCTTTCCTCAATTTCTGCTCATCTCCAAGAGACTCGAGCGAAATTCACCCAATCTTTCAACACCAATATTACACACACAATACTGGAGCAATTGGGTATTTCACACAACACCCAATAGCTGGTAACAAGACCAAACAAAAACTGTTCCAAACAAGAGTGGTGGCACCAGCTGACCCACACAAATATATAACTTTAAAGGAATATTCGTCTATCCATCCAGCTGACTCTCTTTCTCTGTCTATCTAACACGCAGATTTTTCAGTGCAGTAACAACTGAAACAGGGTAAAATGTAGGAATAAGAAAGACAGGAACTTGTGTAAAATAAAACTGAGACACAGGTGAGTTGAGTAATGAATGAAACAAGGCCGAACACAGCAGTATCTCCGATGATGCTGAATGTAAGAGAAACAGATCAAATCTATTCCTGGGGAAGTGCAGCAACAGCTTAGAAATTGTCGGGTGTGGTGTAGATAGAGGCATGGCTGCGTGCGTCAATAACTGTGACTTCACTGAGTGCATTGGAAACAGTGACATAGTTGAGTGAAGCAATAACTAAGTAAAGACCAATTGTAGTATATACAGAGGGATAGCCCCATGCATTAAGAAGAGAAACTGTATCTAGTTTATAGGGGTGGCACAGTGGTTAGCACTGCAGCCTCTCAGCGCCAGGGACCCGGGTTCGATTCCCGACTTGCGTCACTGTCTGTGTGGAGTCTACATGTTCTCCCCGTGTCTGGGTTTCCTCCGAGTGCTCCGGTTTCCTCCCACAGTCTGAAAGACATGCTGTTCGGTGGATTGGCCATGCTAAATTCTCCCTCAGTGAAGCCGAACAGCGCCGGAGTGTGGCAACTAGGGGATTTTCACAGCAACTTCATTGCAGTGTTAATGTAAGCCTACTTGTGACACTAATAAATAACATTGAAACTGTATAAAGTGTTATATACACAGATACAGTGCTGAGGTAAAGAGAAATGGAGACATGCTCCACATTCATTACCCAGACATGGTCTATTATTTTTTATAAAGAGTGACATGGTTAAATGCAGTGATAATTTAAGCAGGTCCCCTCCCTAACAGCACTGTGGGTGTACCTACACCACATAGACAGCAGCGGGTTCAAGACGGCAGCTCACCACCACCTTCTCCAGGGCAACTAGGAATGGGCAATAAATGCTGACCTAGCCAGTGACACCCACATCACAAGAATCAATAAATATTCATCTAACCCAGCACATTGTCCAATGAAATATCAATCCATACATGGTATTAATACAGTGAGAACTCAAAAAGGGTTGATTGTAGTGTCCACAGCAGCATGGTGTAATGTAGTATTCACTGAGACAACTGAGCGTATAAACAGCGACTGGGTTGAGTGCAGTGATAACTGGGAAAGGAGCGAATGTCCGGGATTCTCCGGCTGTTCACTCGTGGGGAATTCTCTGCTCTCGTTCCCCTGCCTCTGGTTTCCTGCTAGCGTGAGGTGACTTCAATGGGAAATCCCATTGACAGCGACAGGACCAAAAACTCCCTCTGCTAGTGAACGGTGTGTCACCTCTCACTGCCCAGAAAGCTGCTGAGGGGAGACTGGAGGATCCCAGAAACTATGTTAAAAATAGCCATATTGGCAACAGCAGGAAAATATTACATCCCAAACTCAGTAATATTCACAATGATATTCTCCAATCAGCTGAAGGGCAGAGATTATTGATACAAGGCCCAGATTGTAATAACTGAGAGAGGTTTCGGGCAGAGATTACTGATACAAGGCCCAGATTGTAATTGCTGAGAGAGGTTTAGGGCAGAGATTACTGATACAAGGCCCAGATTGTAATAACAGAGAGAGGTTTCGGGCAGAGTTTACTGATACAAGGCCCAGATTGTAATAACTGAGAGAGGTTTAGGGCAGAGATTACTGATACAAGGCCCAGATTGTAATAACTGAGAGAGGTTTCAGGCAGAGATTACTGATACAAAGGCCAGATTGTAATAATTGAGAAAGGTTTATGGCAGAGATTACTGATACAAAGCCCAGATTGTAATAACTGAGAGAGGTTTAGGGCAGAGATTACTGATACAATGCCCAGATTCTAATAACTGAGAGAGGTTTAGGGCAGAGATTACTGATACAAAGCCCAGATTGTAATAACTGAGAGAGGTTTAGGGCAGAGATTACTGATACAAGGCACAGATTGTAATAACTGAGAGAGGTTTAGGGCAGAGATTACTGATACAAGTCCCAGATTGTAATAACTGAGAGAGGTTTAGGGCAGAGATTACTGATACAAGTCCCAGATTGTAATAACTGAGAGAGGTTTCGGGCAGAGATTACTGATACAAAGCCCAGATTGTAATAACAGATAGGTTTAGGGCAGAGATTACTGATACAAATCCCAGATTGTAATAACTGAGAGGTTTAGGGCAGAGATTACTGATACAAGTCCCAGATTGTAATAACTGAGAGAGGTTTCGGGCAGAGTTTACTGATACAGTGCCCAGATTGTAATAACTGAGAGAGGTTTCGGGCAGAGTTTACTGATACAGTGCCCAGATTGTAATAACTGAGAGAGGTTTCGGGCAGAGATTACTGATACAAGGCCCAGATTGTAATAACTGAGAGAGGTTTCGGGCAGAGATTACTGATACAAGGCCCAGATTGTAATAACTGAGAGAGGTTTAGGGCAGAGATTACTGATACAAGGCCCAGATTGTAATAACTGAGAGAGGTTTCGGGCAGAGTTTACTGATACATGATCCGGCAGGATTTACTGTTTGATAATCCAGCTGTTTGGCCCCGTTATGAGCACACCTTCCATGGCCATCAAGTCCGGAAGTCGGCCTTGAACCCTTGAAGAATGAGAGGCGATCCCATTGAAACAGACTTAAAATTCTTCCAGGGTGTGACAGGGTGGATGTAGATTGGATGTTTCCCCTGGCTGGTGAGACTACAACCAGGGGACACAATCTCAGAATCAGGGGCAGACCATTGAAGACTGAGATGAGGAGGAATTTCTTCACTCAGAGGGTGGTGAATCTTTGGAATTTTCTATTCCAGGGGGATGTGGAAGCCCAATCATTCAGCATGTTCAAGAGGCAAATCGATTGTGTGAAATAAAATAGGAACCTGTGTGTGTGTGTTTGTGTGTGTGTTTGTGTGTGTGTATGTTTGTGTGTGTGTGCATGCGTGTTTGTGTGTGTGCGTGGACATGTTTCCGTGTGTGTTTATTACTGTGTGCGTCTGAGTGTTACTGGGTGAGAATATCTGTTTCTGTGTGTTTTCATAGAATCCTAGACTCCTACAGTGCAGAAGGAGGCCATTTGGCCCATTGAGTCTGCACCGACCACAATCCCACTCAGGCCCTATCCCCATTACCCCATGCATTTACCCAAGCTCGTCTCCCTGACGCGGAGGGACAATTTAGCACGGCCAATGCACCCGAACCAGAACGTCTTTCAGACTGTGGGAGGAAACCGGAGCACCCGGAGGAAACCCACGCAGACACGGGGAGAACGTGCAAACTCCGCACAGACAGTGACCCAAGGTGGGAACGGAACCCGAGTCCCTGGCACTGTGAGGCAGCAGTGCTAACTGTGTGTTTGGTGTGTGTGTGTTTATTGTGTTTGTGTGTGTGATTTGTGTGTGTTTTATGTGTGTTTGTTGTGTGTGCGTGTTTTGTGTGTGTGCGTGTTTTGTGTGTGTGCGTGTTTTATGTGTGTTTGTGTGTGCGTGCTTTGTGTGTGTGCGTGTTTTGTGTGTGTTTGTGTGTGCGTGCTTTGTGTGTGTGCGTGTTTTGTGTGTGTTGGTGTGTGCATGTTTTGTGTGCGTACGTGCACCATGATCTGTTTGAATGCTGGCGCAGTATCGATGGGTCAAATGGCCTACACCTGCTCCTATTTTCCTTTGAGATTTAAATACATTGACACACATGCACGCTGACACACACACACAGAAAGATATACACAGTGTTGACGTATTTATTGACCACTTAATGTGACTGAATGCTACACATCCCAGTTTACCAAAGACACACAATATTCAGCAGCATTGTAAACAGCGCAGCTGGAAACATCAAATTGGGGATTTGGTTTGAAAAAGGGTCAAAGCCTCTCTTGCTCAAGGCTGTTTGTCTATATTGTGCTGACAGTGATACACTGCCATCCTCTGCTGCCTGCTGGACATTGCTCCAGCCGCAGAGAGAGTGAAGTAGATCAGAAACTCACTGGGAGAGAATGCAGCTTCACACAGTATCCATCCAAAATGACAGGAGCATCAGCACACACACAAGCTCCGTGTGGAGACTGAGAGGGGCTCAGTGTGGAACACAAACCTTCACACTAAACCTGGAAGGACATTGATAAAGAGTTTAAAACAAAACTTCAGCAAATGTTTTGAAACATTTTGGTCCGTGGAAAAGTGCAGTGTGTAAAAAGCTGAAGATGTTTCCATTTCACATCTTCCTGCTTTGGGGAAATGGGAGTTATCTTTGCATTTACAGGGATATGGGGAGGGAGGTGTTTGAATGGACATTCAGCTTTTTGGGTGATTAAAGTGTTAATTTGTTTCCAGAAGCTGTTTACAGTGATTGTCCCGAGAGATTGTATTGTTTCAGTGATGTCGACGTCTCCAATACTTCAGACAGAGGAAGGAAACAATATACAAAAGGAAAGATTGGGGGAATCACTACATTGAAGGTGTGAGGCCTCATCACTCTCTGTCTGGTTTTGTTCTGAAATCTTTACATTTTTAAACACTGAAATCTCTTGTCCTTGTTGGGAATATCACTGCGGTTTGAGAAAAGCAAACACTGATCCCACACTAAACACCCCCCCAACACAGGACTGAGCAGAGAGTGTGAAATGTGACTGGTGTCAGAGTGGATTGTCAAACTGACAGAAGGGATTTGAAAAATCTCTAAATGATTCATTGATTAAAAACTCTAACATTAATGTCCCGCATCATAAACATCTGCTTCTTTATTGTATCTTTCTTTTACAGATCAAGTGATGGGTTGAATTTTGGACGGTGTAGATTTCCCTCAGCTGATTATTAAGCTTTCTGAATGACACAAATACAATATCTGCTGTCGGTGACTCCAACAGTGAAATTCTCTCAGTTTATCATTCTGAATCTGTCACTGAGACAATTGTGGGCGGTAGTTCAGTTTTCAGTGTGAAATGTAGAAGGTAACTTTTGTTGTAATGTAATTGTAGTTAATAGTTTTCCTGTAGTTTAAATCTCAGGTATAAATTAATAACTTTTCTCGTTCCTGATTCACAATTGTTCATTTCCCGTGATGTTGAGCTCTGGTTTTCTCTTTCTGGTGTCTGGTACAGCTGTACAGATATTGGGCAGCTCAGAGCGTAGGGGTTCAGATCTCATTGTGAAGCTCAAAGGTCAGATTCACTTTTGTTAACTTTAAAATCAATTTTCCTGTCAAATATTCTCTGAATTTTTAAATAAATATTGAATGGAAAATTAAATCTGACTTTGCCAAACTCTCTTTCTGTATTTCTCTGTTAGTGTGTTTATGTGTGTGTCTCTCTGTCTCTATCTCTCTGTGTATCTGTGTGTCTCTCTGTCTCTGTACTTCTCTGGATCTGTGTCTCTCTCTCTGCCTCTGTGTGTATATCACTCTATGTATCTGTGTGTGTCTCTCTGTATCTGTCTCTGTCTCTGTGTTTCTCTGTCTCTGTGTGTCTCGATGCTAAGGGCCTAGTATTTCAGGCTCTGACCTGAACCCACAATCTCTCTGACTCTGAGCGAAGATGACTCCATTGAAGGTGTGAGGCCTCATCACTTTCTGTCTGGTTTAGTTTTGTAATGTTTACATGTTTAAACACTGAAACCTCTTGCCCTTGATAAGTTGGGAATATCACTGTGGTTTGAGAAAAGCAAACACTGATCCCGCACTAAACACCCCCCAACACAGGACTGAGCAGAGTGTGTGAAATGTGACTGGTGCGAATGTGGATTGTCTTTTAAAAGTGGGTAAGAAACACTTCATTTTCAAATCTTTACCCTGCTTCTGTAGCGTCTCAGATTCCACCTAATCTGCACATCTTTGGACTGTGGAAGGAAACCGGGGCACCTGGAGGAAACCCATGCAGACACAGGGAGAATGTGCAAACTCAACTCCCAACCGAGAATTGAACCCGGGTTCCTGGTGCTGTGAGGCAGCAGTGCTAAACACTGTCCACCATGTCACCCTATCCCATGTATTGGGACACGGTGAAAAGTATTGTTTCTTGCACGCTACACAGACAAAACATACCGTTCATAGAGTTCAGTCGGGAGAAGGAGAGGAGAGGGTGCAGAATACAGTGTTGCAGTTACCGATAGGGTATAGAGAAAGATCAGCTTAATGTATGGTAGGTCCACTCAAAAATTAACATTCTGACCAAACACTAAAGCTTTCCACAAAACAAGGCTCACAAATTCAACACCACTTTCCTTTGTCCGCTCTCCCATCATGCTGTGCGCGGAGTCTCTGATCGATGCTAAGGGCCTAGTATTTGAGGCTCTGAGCTGAACCCACAATCTGTCTGATTCTGAGGGAAGATTACTGCCACTCAGATACAGCTGGTTGCAATATCCCCTTGAAATATATCTGTTGTGTAAAGAGCCACATGTTTTTTTTCCCTGTGTCTGCTGTCCTTAAAGAACTATTGAATAATCTAAACATCCGCATTAATTATCACAGAACAAGGCCAACATGGGGGAATCGAGTATCAGGTTTAAAAGTTTGTTTATTAGTGTCACAAGTAGGGTTACATTAACACTACAATGAAGTTAATGTGGAAAATCCGTAGTCGCCATGCTCTTGCACCTGTTTGGGCAACTTGGGGAGAATTTAGCATGGCTGATACACCTAACCAGCGCGTCTTTCGAACTGTGGGAGGAAACCGCAGCACCCGGTGGAAACCCACGCAGACACGGGGAGAATGTACAAACTCCACACTGACAGTGACCCAAGCCAGGAATCAAACCCGGGTCCCTGGCGCTGTGAGGCAACAGCGCTAACCACTGTGCCGCACCTCATCAAAACATTGTGCAGTTGTGGATTGCACAGGATAGGAGGGATGTGATAGCACTGGAAAAGGTGCAGAGGAGATTCACCAGGATGTTGCCTGGCCTGGAGAGTTTTAGTTCATAGAATCATAGAACCCCTACAGTCCAGAATGAGGCCATTCGACCCATCAAATCTGCACGGACTCTTACCCAGGCTTACCCCGTAACCCCACGTATGTTCCCGCTAATCCCCCTAACCTATACATCGTGGGACCCTCGGCAATTTTGCATGGACAATGCACCCGGAGGAAACCCACGCAGACACGGGGAGAATGTGCAAACTCCACACAGACAGTAACCCGAGGCCGGAATTGAACCCGGGTCCCTGGCGCTGTGAGGCAGCAGTGCTAACCACTGTGCCACCGTGCCGCCACTCGAACTGAAGAGCGATTTTATAGACTGAGGGTGTGATCTTACCACCTGTTGACGCCACACTCTCGCTCAGCGAGGTCGGAGAATCTGGTGACCAGCCAAATCTCCTTTCAGTGCAGTGGGATGGGAAAATCCTGCCGGCCTGAACGGTGATAAGATTCCACCCTGGGGTTGTTTTCCGTGGAGCAGAGGAGGCTGAGGGGGAACATGATGGAGATGGATAAGATTATGAGGGACATCGATAGAGTAGACGGGAAGAAAGCTTTCCCCTTGGTGGTGGGATCAATGACCAGGGGGTATAGATTTAGGGTAAGGGGCAGGAGGTTTACAGGGGATGTGAGGAAAACCTTTTTCACCCAGAGGGTGGTGGGAGTCTGGAACTCTCTGCCTGAAAGGGTGGTGGAGGCAGAGACCCTCAGAACGTTTAAGAAGTGCTTAGCTATGCATTTGCAATGCCAAGGCTTACCAGGCCGTGAGCCAAGTTGGGTGATTTGTCTTTGACCGGCACAGATGCAATGGGCCGAAGGGCCTTTTCTGTTCTCTAGACCTCCATTGCTAAAACACAACCTCACTGACCCAGCTTCTGGTCATCCATCCAAATCTCTCCCTCCACAGCTCGGGGACAAATCCTGCCGCGCAATCTTCCTTTGAAGTGGCTTAAGACATTTCATTCTCCGTGAGGACTTGTCCGGACAGTGGTTGCTGTTGTTGTGTTTGTCTCAGTGTCAGCTCAGAAACATGGACAACATGTTAGAAATGGCCGTCTCCCAGTGAGTGTGAGGACAGGGCAGGCTTTGAGCGAGGCCTGGGCCGCTCCCTGAAGGACACAGGGCCACCATTGTGCTTTTTGCTGACAAACAGAAAGCTTTTATATAAATGATCTGGAAGAAGGAGTAACTGGGGTGATCAGTAAGTTTGCGGATGACACAAAACTGGCAGGACTTGCAGATAGTGAGGAACATTGTCAGAGGCTACAGAAGGATATAGATAGGCTGGAAATTTGGGCAAGGAAATGGCAGATGGAGTTCAATCCTGATAAATGCGAAGTGATGCATTTTGGTGGGAATAATGTAGGGAGGAGCTACACGATAAATGGAAGAACCATAAAGGGTGTAGAGACGCAGAGGGACCTGGGTGTGCAAGTCCACAGATCTTTGAAGGTGACGTCACAGGTGGAGAAGGTGGTGAAGAAGGCATATGGCATGCTTGCCTTTATAGGACGGGGCATAGAGTATAAAAGTTGGGGTCTGATGTTGCAGATGTATAGAACGTTGGTTCGGCCGCATTGGAATACTGCGTCCAGTTCTGGTCGCCACACTACCAGAAGGACGTGGAGGCTTTGGAGAGAGTACAGAGGAGGTTTACCAGGATGTTGCCTGGTATGGAGGGGCTTGGTTATGAGGAGAGATTGGGGAAACTGGGGTTGTTCTCCTTGGAAAGACGGAGGATGAGGGGAGACTTAATAGAGGTGTATAAAATTATGAAAGGCATAGATAGGGTGAACGGTGGGAAGCTTTTCCCCGGGTCGGTGGTGACGTTCACGAGGGGTCATAGGTTCAAGGTGAAGGGGGGGAGGTTTAACACAGATATCAGAAGGACATATTTCACACAGAGGGTCGTGGGGGCCTGGAATGTGTTGCCGGGCAAGGTGGTGGAGGCGGACACACTGGGAACGTTTAAGACTTATCTAGACAGCTATATGAACGGAGTGGGAATGGAGGGATACAAAAGAGTGGTCTAGTTTGGACCAGGGAGCGGCGCGGGCTAATTGTTCCTGGTTTCTCGTTTCAAGGCTTCATTCTACGATCATCTTGCTGGTGCCAGTACAGAGTGAGACTGCGGATAGTTGGGAACCTGTCTCGGGGGCAGGGAATTCATATGGTGTTCGTGGAAGTGGAAATGACTAGGGTTGGGAAGCATTTTCCGATCGGGGCCATTGTGATCTCCTGGACTCGTTTCGATCGCCTCAGGGGGTCGGAGAGGAATTTCCCAGATTTTTTTTCCCCATATTGGCCCTGGGGTTTTTCACTCTGGGTTTTCGCCTCTCCCTGGAGATCACATGGTCTGGAATGGGGGGGTGGGGGTAAGTTAATAGGTTGTAATGAACAAAGCATCGTAGCTGTGAGGGACAGCTCGGTGGATAGGATATTGGTATGTAGATAGGCTGGAAAATTGGGCGGGGATCCTGGATTCAGGATTCAATCCTGGACCGGGGAGCGGCGCGGGCTTGGAGGGCCGAAGGGCCTGTTCCTGTGCTGTATTGTTCTTTGTTCTTGTTCTTTGTTCTTTCACCCCTCTCTCTCTCTCTCTCGTGTCTCATCTCACTCACATTCTGCCCCTTCCATTCACTCTGTGCTGCTTTCTGGAGGAAGCTGCCAGCTTTATCCGCCACAGAGCATCTGCCAACAAGAACATCAGATGAAACTTTCCATTCCCCAAGTCCCTCTTTCCTCTCTGCTCCTCGCTGTCTTTCCGGAGGAAATGGGATGGGAAGCTGATGGGAAAAGATTTGCAGGGCTCCAGGGACAAGGTGGAGCAGTGGGACTGGCTCGATTGCTCTAGCAGAGAGTCGACACCAGCTGAATGGGCTGAATGGCCTCCTTCATTCTGTGGCTATTCTATGGTTGACACACAATAGATAGTCAATATCTTTTCCCAAAGGTAGGGGAGTCTAAAACTCGAGGGAATGGGTTTAAGGTGAGAGGGGAGAGATACAAAAGTGTCCAGAGGGGCAATCTTTTCACACAGAGAGTGATGAGCGTCTGGAACAAGCTGCCAGAGGTAGTAGTAGAGATGGACACAATTTTATCTTTTAAAAAGCATTTAGACAGTTACATGGGTAAGATAGATGTAGAGGGATATGGGCCAAATGTGGGGAATTGGGACCAGCTTAGGGGTTAAAAGAAAAAGGGCAGCATGACAAGTTGGGCCAAAGGGCCTGTTTCCATGCTGTAAACATCTATGACACTATGACAACTTGTCATTTGGGTCTCAACTTCAAGTTTCTAGGTGTCCAGCTCACCAACAACTTGTCCTGGTCCCCCCATGCCGACACTATAATTGAGAAAGCCCACCAACACGTCTACTTTCTCAGGAAGCTAAGAAATTTGACATGTCAGCTACGACTCTCACCAACTTCTACAGATGCACCATAGGAAGCATCCTTTCTGTATCACGGCTTGGTATGGTTTCTGCTCTGTCCAAGACTGCAAGAAATTACAAAAGGTCGTGAATGTAGCCCCGTCCATCACGCAGACTAGCCTCCCATTCATTGACTCTGTCTACACTTCCCGCGGCCTTAGAAAAGCAGCCAGCATAATTAAGGACCTCATGCACACATTCTCTCTTCCACCTTCTTCCGTCAGGAAAAAGATACAAAGTCTGAGATCACGTACCAACCGACTCAAGAACTTTCCTGCTGCCCTCAGACTTTTGAATGGACCTGCTACATATTAGATTTATCTCTCTCTACACCCTACCTATGGCTGCAACACTACATTCTGCACCCTCTCTTTTACTTCTCCCCGATGTACTCTATGAACGGTATGTTTTGTCTGTACAGCATACAAGAAACAATACTTTTCACTGTATCCCAATACATGCAACAGTAATAAATCAAATCAAATCAAAATCCTCCCAATTCTTTCCTCCACGATAGGTCGCAGCATTTAAAGAACACGCCCAGGGCCCAGTGCTGAGTCTGAGGGTATCTGACTACAGTAAGGTGAGTGATACAGGAGGCTCTCACTGTCTGAGGGAGGTGAGTCTTAGCCGGGGGGTGCGTGAGTGACCCAGGTTAATCTGACACTCCAGGGACAGTTGGAATGGAGCTTTCCCCCGGGCTGTCCCCTCCCCGTGTCTGCGTGGGTTTCCTCCGGGTGCTCCGGTTTCCTCCCACAGTCTGAAAGATGTGCCGGTTAGGGTGCATTGGCCGTGCTAAATTCTCCCTCAGTGTAACCCGAACAGGCGCCGGAGTGTGGCGACGAGGGGATTCTCACAGTAACTTCATTGTAGTGTTAATGTAAGCCTACTTCTGACACTAATAAATAAACTGAAACTGAAGGTCAAGGTGCTGCTGTGACAATGCACTCTTGTTTAAACACTCTGCAATGCTGAGACTGGGAGAAGTGACCAACAGGGGGCAGCATTGCAGCTTCTGTCCCCCTATTGAAACTGGGATTGTTGCTCCATCTGCTGCACAATCCCAACCCCATCCACTGGGGGCAATCTGGACACTGGCTGCAGACAGACCTCACTGCGCATGCGCAGCAATGACACCCACCGCCGGCGGCCATTTTGCGTTGCCAAGGGAGACGGCCAGCGGCCATATTCCGTTGCCAAGGGAGACGGCGGCGGCGACCATCTTGCGTTGCCAGGGGAGACGGCATCAATGCGGCGGCGTCCCGCGCGCTGACCTCTGGGAGCATTCCCGTCCCGCACATGCGCACAGGTCGCCCCGCCCCCTCGACAGACCCCCCTGCTGTCCCGCCAACGAGCATGGGCCGGAGTGGGCAAGAGGTGACACTGGGAGGAGCAGCCCCCGGGAGCGTCACAGCGACACCTGGTGGCCAGGAAGGGCAATAGCAGCAGCACAGTCTCTGCCCAAAGGCTTCCCCAGTTCAGCTGCTCAGAGACACTGGGAATGTCTTCAAGTGGAAACTTCAGCTTCTCACATTCACCCCCTGTGTTCAGTCATTGTTTCCTAGACAACCTCTGTAGTCACATCACAAACAACCTGTTCACATTGAAGGCCATGGCAATCTGGACCATTCGGCTTCAAAGCCATTGAGCTTTGAAATTTCAATTGAAATGTTGGAGATGAGAGTTTATCGATGCAAGTCATGTTGCATGTGGAACGCTCACGATGCCACAATTAGAGCGGTGCAGACATCTCACAGGGTTGTGTGACTGGAGGAGATGTCAGAGACGGGCTGGTTAAATATAGAGGGACACGGTCTGAAGCTAAGTTTTGGGTAAAAGATGGCAGTAATGTTGTGACATTAATTTAGCTTCAGATAGTTGCTGGGGAGGGGGATAGAGAGGTTGGGGAGTGTGTTTGTATTGGGGCAATCTCTCTCTCTCTCTCTCATCATGTATATATATGAATCCATCTCTCACTCTCTATCTCTCTTTACCCATTGTGTCCAGAGTCTTGTGAAGGCGCAGACCGGCGGAGAGGGGGGCTGTGGACGCCGGGGTGACCAGAATCGGGGACGTGCTCGATGAGAGAGGGGCGGGCTGGATGAGTCCCCGCGTGCTGGCTGAGCGCGCGGGGATGTCCGTCTGGCGCGCGGCCAAAGCCATCCTAGACCTTAGGACGGTCGTGCTCGGCCCCGAAACTGCACGCAAACTTGAGACGGCGCAGGCGTGCGGTGGGATCCCGCCCGAGCGTTCCCCTGTTCGGGCGGAATTCCACATTGGCCCAAAGCCTCAGCCCCCTCCCCTGGGTGAGGTGCCCCACAGCCTGAGCCGCCTCGCGGAAATGCCCTCCGTGCCTTTTTCTACCGCGCGGAGGCGTTTCCTGTGCGGGCTGCTGCTGCACACCCTCCACTACCGCCTCCTCGCCTGTCGCCCGGATACACCTTGGCGGGCCTTGTTGCCGCCGGGCGGCGGAGGTCCCCGCTGGAGGTCCCTCTACGGAGGGATCTCCCCCAATTACGTCGGGGACCTGGGGTGGAGGGTGATGCATGCAGCAGTTCCGCACAACCGTAGGATTCACTGGTTCACGGGCTCCGAAGACTGCCCTTTCTGTGGCCTTGTGGAGTCCGTGGACCATGTCTATGTTGAGTGTCTTAGGCTGCACTCCCTTTATGTTTTTCTAAAGATCCTTTTATTGATGTTTTGTTTGCACTTCAGTCCCACGCTCCTGATCTACGGACACCCGGTGCGGAGAGGGGAGGGTCGGGATGGCGACCTCCTCGTGAACCTGCTCCTGGGCCTGGCCAAAAGCGCCATTTACCGGTCCAGGCAGCGGGCGATCGAGGGGGCTGTCCATCCTGACTGTCTTCCCCTCTACCGCGGCTACGTTCGCGGCCAGGTGTCCCTGGAGAGGGAGCATGCGGTGTCCACGGGCGAGGTTGACGCTTTCCGCGCCCGCTGGGCACCGCAGGGGTTGGGGTGCATTATTGACCCTAATAATCACATTTTAATTTGATGTTTTTAAGTTTCCTTTGTATTTTGATTTCTGTTCGGGCTGTTCCCCCTCCTTTTTGGGGAGCTGCCCCTTTTACTTTGTCCTGATTTAATTTGAGTTTGTTTACTTGGTTTGACCTAAAAAGAGGTCTCTCTGAATGAAGATTGAGCTTCAGACGGCCTGAGACGTGCCTCCTCTCGGACAACACCCAGTTTTGTTTCCGGGGTGAGGTGGATTCGTGTTCGCCCGTGTAGCGGAGGGCCCCGGGTCGGGACCGGGCGGAAACTTTGGGAGGGAGGTGAGCTGCTGCCTGTTGCCTGGCCTGCCTGTCGCCTGACCTGCCTGCCTGTCGCCTGGCCTGCCTGCCTGTTGCCTGGCCTGCCGCCTGGCCTGCCTGCCGCCTGGCCTGCCTGCCGCCTGGCCTGCTTACCTGCCTGCCTGCCGCCTGGCCTGCTTACCTGCCTGCCTGCCGTCTGGCCTGCTTACCTGCCTGCCTGCCGTCTGGCCTGCTTACCTGCTTGCCTGCCGTCTGGCCTGCTTACCTGCCTGCCTGCCGTCTGGACTGCTTACCTACCTGCCTGCCGTCTGGCCTGCTTACCTGCCTGCCTGCCGTCTGGCCTGCTTACCTGCCTGCCTGCCGTCTGGCCTGCTTACCTACCTGCCTGCCTGCCGTCTGGACTGCCTGCCTGCCTGCCGTCTGGGCTGCCTGCCGTCTGGACTGCCTGCTTGCCTGCCATCCGGCCTCTGGAGGGTGTGCTCTCCCCGGGGGGAGGGAGGAAGAGAGTAACTGGAGGAGAAGTGGGGGGGGGGCGAAGGCGTTTGGACTGTCTCTTCTCCATCTGCAGTGGGGGGGGGGTGAAGACCTTTTTTCCTAATTCCCCTACCCACTGCTGCTGCCCCCAAGATTGGTGCACCCTCCCCTTTTTCCCTCCTGACTGGGGCACCGGCCTTGTGCCTCATCTCCCTCCTGCTCCTCCAACCTCCTCTCTCCCTCTCTCACTCCGGGGAGAGAACACCTACACCCTTCCCCGCCTACCCCACCCTGCCTTATCTTCCCCATCCCACATACGCCCTGCCGTGCATCTGGGCAGTCTCTGGGTGGGTGTAGCACTTCCCCTGATACCATGGCGACATCACCAGCGTCGCCGGTGGCAGGGCCTTCTCGGCCCACCTATGCGGGCGTGGCGGCTGCCAGAGCCCCCGCCGCTCCCAAGGCCCTGCCGCCATTCTCCCTAATCACGCGGCAGCTCGGGGTGAAGTGCTATGCCCACCCCGACATGTCTATCGAGGCCTGCGTCAAGGCAATGGCTGGGGTTGTCGGCCCCTCAGCCATTGTCGCGGCCTCAAAGATGTACGGCCGGGCCGTATTCTTCCTGAAGGCCGAGCGGGCGGTTCGCCTCGCCCTGGAGAGGGGGCTCACGGTGGGCGGGACGTTCCTGGCGGTGGACCCTTTGGAGGCCACCGCCCACAAGATAGTAATATCGAACGTCCCGCCCTTCCTACCGAGTGAGCTCCTCCTCCCCCAC
Organism: Mustelus asterias; assembly: GCF_964213995.1. Lineage (NCBI taxonomy): Eukaryota > Metazoa > Chordata > Chondrichthyes > Carcharhiniformes > Triakidae > Mustelus > Mustelus asterias. The sequence goes on along the minus strand of NW_027590122.1, from coordinate 2,549,025 downwards.
CTCCATCTACTGGGGGAGGTCAGGTCCGGGGTGCAGCCGATCCCGCTCGGCCTTCGGGACCCCTCCCTCCGCCACATATACTCCTTCCGGCGCCAGGTTTTTGTCTGCCTGGCCCGGGAGGAGGAACTGGAGGGAGGTTTCAATGTCCCCCACGAGGGGACCACGTACCGGGTCTTTTGGTCCGCGGACGGTGTGCGGTGCCATGCCTGTAAGGGGGCGGGGCACGTGAGAAAAAACTGCCCCGTCTCCAAGGCCGCCGACCACCAACCCAAGGCGGCCGCAGCCCCCTCTCCCCCCAAACCAGTACCATCTGCCCCCCCGCGAGGGGAGGCCACGCCGGCAGCAGCTGCCACCTCAGCTGCCGGCGGGGGGGGAGCGGAGCCCCCGCGTGGCCAAAAGGCCCATAAGGGACCTACAAAAAAGAAGGAGGGTACCGGAACCCCGGCCCCCAGGGAAAACACCCCAACCACCCCGGCAGCCGGCTCGGGGACCGCCTCAGTCTCCACCTGCGCCCCCCCCCCACCACCACCACCATCTGCCGGGCCCGTGGGCTCTCCGGGGCCTAGTGCTGGGTCCGGCGCCCGGGATCATGGGCCCGAGCATGGGGGGGTAAGCGACCCCGAGCCGGCAAAACTGGCGACGCCGCCACCTCGGGGGGAAGTGACGGGAGAGCAGGGGGGGCGCGGCAAGGCGAAGAGGGGCGGAGGGCGAGGGGCCTCGCCTGCCCGAGGGCAGGTTAACAAAAAGAGGCGGGGCCCCTCGGGCACCGTAGAGTTCGAGGTCTGCGTGCCCCTCCCCCCTTGTGAGTCATCTCCTGCCGTGCCCCCACCTGTCTTTGTGCCTTGTCCCCAGAAAAAAGGGGGCAAGGCACCCTGTAAATCCAAGCATGTGTTGCCTCAGTCCCCCGGCGAGGAGTCTCCGGGGCCGGGTGGCAGCGGGGCCCCCACGGTTCCGTTCCACCCGGCCGGTTACAACCCGGAGTTCTTCTTCAGTCTGTCGGGGGACTGGGGCGACACTCCAATGTTCATGTCCTCGTGCGGCGGCGGCGAAGAGACGATCCACTCGTCCTCTCCGTCCCGACCTTGGACGCTGGACATCCCCAACCTCAGTCCGAAGGATACACCGGACCTGGGGGGTGTCCAAGCGTCTGGGGCGGAGGGGGGGGCTGGGCCGCCGTCGCACGGGGGCCCGCAATCCGGGAAAGGTGAGCCCGGGGGGAACCCCTCCTCCACCGATCCTGGGGGTGGGATCGGGGAGGGGCTAGGGCTAGTTGGTGGCTCCGTGCCGCCCGCCGTACGTCCTGCGGCGGGGGACTCGGAGTCGAGGGGCGACCGCCCTGAGGAGGTCAGCGGCTCGGTGGAGGGCACGGGGACACTTTCAGAGTCTGCCCAGAGCGAGGCGGGGGACTCCCTCGTGCCCCCCACCGAGTCGTCCCTCATCCCCTCCAAGGACCTCAGGGTCTTTATCCGTAACCATTCCGGTCGCTCCGACATAATCCGGCTAGCCCTCGGCCGCTGGCCGGACCTGGCGCAGCTCGTCCGGTCCGTGAAGGCATGCTCGCATGCCTCCGCGGGCCTGGAGAAAATAGAGCGGCGCTGGGTACTGCGGTTCCTCCACAGGCTCGAAAAGGTGGGGGGTGGACTGGTGAGAATTGCGCCAGCGCCCCCCCACACACCTAGTTAAGTGGTGACGGTGGCACAAAGCTGCTGACATGAAGGTGACCACTCTGTCTCCCACACACACTCTGTCTCTCACACACTCTCTGTCTCTCACACACTCTCTGTCTCTCTCACACACACTCTCTGTCTCTCTCACACACACTCTCTGTCTCTCTCACACACACTCTCTGTCTCTCTCACACACACTCTGTCTCCCACACACACTCTCTGTCTCTCACACACTCTCTGTCTCTCACACACTCTCTGTCTCGCTCACACACACTCTCTGTCTCTCACACACTCTCTGTCTCTCACACACTCTCTGTCTCACTCACACACTCTCTCTGTCTCTCACACACACACTCTGCCTCTCACACACACACTCTCTGTCTCTCACACACACACTCTGCCTCTCACACACACTCTCTGTCTCTCTCACACACACTCTGTCTCTCACACACTCTCTGTCTCTCACACACTCTCTGTCTCGCTCACACACACTCTCTGTCTCTCACACACACTCTGTCTCTCACACACTCTCTCTGTCTCTCACACACACACTCTGCCTCTCACACACACACTCTCTGTCTCTCACACACACACTCTGCCTCTCACACACACACTCTCTGTCTCTCACACACACACTCTCTGTCTCTCTCACACACACTCTCTGTCTCTCACACACACTCTCTGTCTCTCACACACACACTCTGTCTCTCACACACACTCTCTGTCTCTCTCACACACTCTCTGTCTCTCACACACACACTCTGTCTCTCAAACACACACTCTCTGTCTCTCACACACTCTCTGTCTCTCACACACACTCTCTGTCTCTCACACACACTCTCTGTCTCTCACACACACTCTCTGCCTCTCACACACACTCTCTGTCTCACACACACTCTCTGCCTCTTACACACACTCTCTGTCTCACACACACTCTCTGTCTCACACACACTCTCTGTCTCACACACACTCTCTGTCTCTCACACACACTCTCTGTCTCTCTCACACACACTCTCTGTCTCTCACACACACTCTCTGTCTCTCACACACTCTCTGTCTCTCACACACACTCTCTGTCTCTCTCACACACACTCTCTGTCTCTCTCACACACTCTCTGTCTCTCACACACACACTCTGTCTCTCACACACTCTCTGTCTCTCACACACACTCTCTGTCTCGCTCACACACACTCTCTGTCTCTCACACACACTCTCTGTCTCGCTCACACACACACACTCTGTCTCTCACACACACTCTCTGTCTCGCTCACACACACACTCTGTCTCTCTCACACACTCTCTGTCTCGCTCACACACACACTCTGTCTCTCACACACACACTCTGTCTCTCACACACACTCTCTGTCTCGCTCACACACACTCTCTGTCTCGCTCACACACACTCTCTGTCTCTCTCACACACTCTCTGTCTCACTCACACACACTCTCTGTCTCGCTCACACACACTCTCTGTCTCGCTCACACACACTCTCTGTCTCTCACACACACTCTCTGTCTCGCTCACACACACACACTCTGTCTCTCACACACACTCTCTGTCTCGCTCACACACACACTCTGTCTCTCACACACACTCTCTGTCTCTCACACACACTCTCTGTCTCTCACACACACTCTGTCTCTCTCACACACACTCTGTCTCTCTCACACACTCTCTGTCTCTCTCACACACTCTCTGTCTCACTCACACACACTCTCTGTCTCACTCACACACACACTCTCTGTCTCACTCACACACACACACTCTGTCTCACACACACACTCTCTGTCTCGCTCACACACACTCTCTGTCTCTCTCACACACTCTCTGTCTGCTCACACACACTCTCTGTCGCTCACACACACTCTCTGTCTCTCACACACACCCTCTGTCTCTCTCACACACACTCTCTGTCTCGCTCACACACACTCTCTGTCTCTCTCACACACACTCTCTGTCTCTCACACACACTCTGTCTCACACACACTCTCTGTCTCGCTCACACACACTCTCTGTCTCTCACACACACTCTCTGTCTCTCACACACACTCTCTGTCTGCTCACACACACTCTCTGTCTGCTCACACACACTCTCTGCCTCTCACACACACTCTCTGTCTCTCACACACACTGTCTGTCTCTCTCACACACTCTGTCTCCCACACACACTCTCTGTCTCACTCACACTCTCTGTCTCTCACACACACTCTCTGTCTCTCTCACACACTCTCTGTCTCGCTCACACTCTCTGTCTCTCACACACACTCTCTGTCTCTCACACACACTCTCTGTCTCTCACACACTCTCTGTCTCTCACACACACTCTCTGTCTCTCACACACACTCTGTCTCTCACACACACTCTCTGTCTCTCACACACTCTCTGTCTCTCTCACACACACTCTGTCTCGCTCACACACACTCTCTGTCTCGCTCACACACTCTCTGTCTCGCTCACACACACTCTCTGTCTCTCACACACACTCTGTCTCTCACACACTCTCTCTGTCTCTCACACACACACTCTGCCTCTCACACACACACTCTCTGTCTCTCACACACACACTCTGCCTCTCACACACACACTCTCTGTCTCTCTCACACACACTCTCTGTCTCTCACACACACTCTCTGTCTCTCACACACACACTCTGTCTCTCACACACACTCTCTGTCTCTCTCACACACTCTCTGTCTCTCACACACACACTCTGTCTCTCAAACACACACTCTCTGTCTCACACACACTCTCTGTCTCTCACACACACTCTCTGTCTCTCACACACACTCTCTGTCTCTCACACACACTCTCTGCCTCTCACACACACTCTCTGTCTCACACACACTCTCTGCCTCTTACACACACTCTCTGTCTCACACACACTCTCTGTCTCACACACACTCTCTGTCTCACACACACTCTCTGTCTCTCACACACACTCTCTGTCTCTCTCACACACACTCTCTGTCTCTCACACACACTCTCTGTCTCTCACACACTCTCTGTCTCTCACACACACTCTCTGTCTCTCTCACACACACTCTCTGTCTCTCTCACACACTCTCTGTCTCTCACACACACACTCTGTCTCTCACACACTCTCTGTCTCTCACACACACTCTCTGTCTCGCTCACACACACTCTCTGTCTCTCACACACACTCTCTGTCTCGCTCACACACACACACTCTGTCTCTCACACACTCTCTGTCTCGCTCACACACACACTCTGTCTCTCACACACACTCTCTGTCTCGCTCACACACACTCTCTGTCTCTCACACACACACTCTGTCTCTCACACACACTCTCTGTCTCGCTCACACACACTCTCTGTCTCACACACACTCTCTGTCTCACACACACTCTCTGTCTCACACACACACTCTCTGTCTCACACACACACTCTCTGTCTCTCACACACACTCTCTGCCTCTCACACACTCTCTGTCTCGCTCACACACACTCTCTGTCTCTCACACACACTCTCTGTCTGCTCACACACACTCTCTGTCTCTCTCACACACACTCTCTGTCTCTCACACACACTCTGTCTCACACACACACTCTCTGTCTCTCACACACACACTCTCTGTCTCTCACATACACTCTCTGTCTCTCACACACACTCTCTGCCTCTCACACACACTCTCTGTCTGCTCACACACACTCTCTGTCTCTCTCACACACACTCTCTGTCTCTCACACACACTCTGTCTCACACACACACTCTCTGTCTCTCACACACACTCTGTCTCACACACACACTCTCTGTCTCGCTCACACACACTCTCTGTCTCTCTCACACACTCTCTGTCTGCTCACACACACTCTCTGTCGCTCACACACACTCTCTGTCTCTCACACACACCCTCTGTCTCTCTCACACACACTCTCTGTCTCGCTCACACACACTCTCTGTCTCTCTCACACACACTCTCTGTCTCTCACACACACTCTGTCTCACACACACTCTCTGTCTCGCTCACACACACTCTCTGTCTCTCACACACACTCTCTGTCTCTCACACACACTCTCTGTCTGCTCACACACACTCTCTGTCTGCTCACACACACTCTCTGCCTCTCACACACACTCTCTGTCTCTCACACACACTGTCTGTCTCTCTCACACACTCTGTCTCCCACACACACTCTCTGTCTCACTCACACTCTCTGTCTCTCACACACACTCTCTGTCTCTCTCACACACTCTCTGTCTCGCTCACACACACACTCTCTGTCTCTCACACACTCTCTGTCTCGCTCACACACACTCTCTGTCTCTCACACACACTCTCTGTCTCTCACACACACTCTCTGTCTCTCACACACTCTCTGTCTCACACACACACTCTCTGTCTCTCACACACACACTCTGTCTCTCACACACACTCTCTGTCTCTCTCACACACTCTGTCTCCCACACACACTCTCTGTCTCACTCACACTCTCTGTCTCTCACACACACTCTCTGTCTCGCACACACACTCTCTGTCTCTCACACACTCTCTGTCTCTCACACACACTCTCTGTCTCTCACACACACTCTCTGTCTCTCTCACACACTCTCTGTCTCTCACACACACTCTCTGTCTCGCTCACACACACACTCTCTGTCTCTCACACACTCTCTGTCTCGCTCACACACACTCTCTGTCTCTCACACACACTCTCTGTCTCTCACACACACTCTCTGTCTCTCACACACACTCTCTGTCTCTCACACACACTCTCTGTCTCGCTCACACACACACTCTGTCGCTCACACACTCTCTGTCTCTCACACACTCTCTGTCTCGCTCACACACACTCTCTGTCTCTAACACACACTCTCTGTCTCGCTCACACACACACTCTGTCGCTCACACACTCTCTGTCTCTCACACACTCTCTGTCTCGCTCACACACACTCTCTGTCTCTCACACACTCTCTGTCTCTCTCACACACACTCTGTCTCGCTCACACACACTCTCTGTCTCTCTCACACACACTCTCTGTCTCGCTCACACACTCTCTGTCTCTCACACACACACTCTGTCTCTCACACACTCTCTGTCTCTCACACACACTCTCTGTCTCGCTCACACACTCTGTCTCGCTCACACACACACTCTGTCTCTCACACACACTCTCTGTCTCTCACACACACTCTCTGTCTCTCACACACACTCTCTGTCTCTCACACACACTCTCTGTCTCTCACACACACTCTCTGCCTCTCACACACACTCTCTGTCTCTCACACACTCTCTGTCTCTCACACACTCTCTGTCTCTCTCACACACACTCTGTCTCTCACACACTCTCTGTCTCTCACACACTCTCTGTCTCGCTCACACACACTCTCTGTCTCTCACACACACTCTGTCTCTCACACACTCTCTCTGTCTCTCACACACACACTCTGCCTCTCACACACACACTCTCTGTCTCTCACACACACACTCTGCCTCTCACACACACACTCTCTGTCTCTCACACACACACTCTCTGTCTCTCTCACACACACTCTCTGTCTCTCACACACACTCTCTGTCTCTCACACACACACTCTGTCTCTCACACACACTCTCTGTCTCTCTCACACACTCTCTGTCTCTCACACACACTCTCTGTCTCTCAAACACACACTCTCTGTCTCACACACACTCTCTGTCTCTCACACACACTCTCTGTCTCTCACACACACTCTCTGTCTCTCACACACACTCTCTGCCTCTCACACACACTCTCTGTCTCACACACACTCTCTGCCTCTCACACACACTCTCTGTCTCACACACACTCTCTGTCTCACACACACTCTCTGTCTCACACACACTCTCTGTCTCTCACACACACTCTCTGTCTCTCTCACACACACTCTCTGTCTCTCACACACACTCTCTGTCTCTCACACACTCTCTGTCTCTCACACACACTCTCTGTCTCTCTCACACACACTCTCTGTCTCTCTCACACACTCTCTGTCTCTCACACACACACTCTGTCTCTCACACACTCTCTGTCTCTCACACACACTCTCTGTCTCGCTCACACACTCTGTCTCGCTCACACACACACTCTGTCTCTCACACACACTCTCTGTCTCTCACACACACTCTCTGTCTCTCACACACACTCTCTGTCTCTCACACACACTCTCTGTCTCTCACACACACTCTCTGTCTCTCACACACACTCTCTGCCTCTCACACACACTCTCTGTCTCTCACACACTCTCTGTCTCTCACACACTCTCTGTCTCTCTCACACACACTCTGTCTCTCACACACTCTCTGTCTCTCACACACTCTCTGTCTCGCTCACACACACTCTCTGTCTCTCACACACACTCTGTCTCTCACACACTCTCTCTGTCTCTCACACACACACTCTGCCTCTCACACACACACTCTCTGTCTCTCACACACACACTCTGCCTCTCACACACACACTCTCTGTCTCTCACACACACACTCTCTGTCTCTCTCACACACACTCTCTGTCTCTCACACACACTCTCTGTCTCTCACACACACACTCTGTCTCTCACACACACTCTCTGTCTCTCTCACACACTCTCTGTCTCTCACACACACACTCTGTCTCTCAAACACACACTCTCTGTCTCACACACACTCTCTGTCTCTCACACACACTCTCTGTCTCTCACACACACTCTCTGTCTCTCACACACACTCTCTGTCTCTCACACACACTCTCTGCCTCTCACACACACTCTCTGTCTCACACACACTCTCTGCCTCTTACACACACTCTCTGTCTCACACACACTCTCTGTCTCACACACACTCTCTGTCTCACACACACTCTCTGTCTCTCACACACACTCTCTGTCTCTCTCACACACACTCTCTGTCTCTCACACACACTCTCTGTCTCTCACACACTCTCTGTCTCTCACACACACTCTCTGTCTCTCTCACACACACTCTCTGTCTCTCTCACACACTCTCTGTCTCTCACACACACACTCTGTCTCTCACACACTCTCTGTCTCTCACACACACTCTCTGTCTCGCTCACACACACTCTCTGTCTCTCACACACACTCTCTGTCTCGCTCACACACACACACTCTGTCTCTCACACACTCTCTGTCTCGCTCACACACACACTCTGTCTCTCACACACACACTCTGTCTCTCACACACACTCTCTGTCTCGCTCACACACACTCTCTGTCTCGCTCACACACACTCTCTGTCTCGCTCACACACACTCTCTGTCTCTCTCACACACTCTCTGTCTCACTCACACACACTCTCTGTCTCGCTCACACACACTCTCTGTCTCGCTCACACACACTCTCTGTCTCTCACACACACTCTCTGTCTCGCTCACACACACACACTCTGTCTCTCACACACACTCTCTGTCTCGCTCACACACACACTCTGTCTCTCACACACACTCTCTGTCTCTCACACACACTCTCTGTCTCTCACACACACTCTGTCTCTCTCACACACACTCTGTCTCTCTCACACACTCTCTGTCTCTCTCACACACTCTCTGTCTCACTCACACACACTCTCTGTCTCACTCACACACACACTCTCTGTCTCACTCACACACACACACTCTGTCTCACACACACACTCTCTGTCTCGCTCACACACACTCTCTGTCTCTCTCACACACTCTCTGTCTGCTCACACACACTCTCTGTCGCTCACACACACTCTCTGTCTCTCACACACACCCTCTGTCTCTCTCACACACACTCTCTGTCTCGCTCACACACACTCTCTGTCTCTCTCACACACACTCTCTGTCTCTCACACACACTCTGTCTCACACACACTCTCTGTCTCGCTCACACACACTCTCTGTCTCTCACACACACTCTCTGTCTCTCACACACACTCTCTGTCTCTCACACACACTCTCTGTCTGCTCACACACACTCTCTGTCTGCTCACACACACTCTCTGTCTGCTCACACACACTCTCTGCCTCTCACACACACTCTCTGTCTCTCACACACACTGTCTGTCTCTCTCACACACTCTGTCTCCCACACACACTCTCTGTCTCACTCACACTCTCTGTCTCTCACACACACTCTCTGTCTCTCTCACACACTCTCTGTCTCGCTCACACTCTCTGTCTCTCACACACACTCTCTGTCTCTCACACACACTCTCTGTCTCTCACACACTCTCTGTCTCTCACACACACTCTCTGTCTCTCACACACACTCTGTCTCTCACACACACTCTGTCTCTCACACACACTCTCTGTCTCTCACACACTCTCTGTCTCTCTCACACACACTCTGTCTCGCTCACACACACTCTGTCTCGCTCACACACACTCTCTGTCTCTCACACACACTCTGTCTCTCACACACTCTCTCTGTCTCTCACACACACACTCTGCCTCTCACACACACACTCTCTGTCTCTCACACACACACTCTGCCTCTCACACACACACTCTCTGTCTCTCTCACACACACTCTCTGTCTCTCACACACACTCTCTGTCTCTCACACACACACTCTGTCTCTCACACACACTCTCTGTCTCTCTCACACACACTCTGTCTCTCACACACACTCTCTGTCTCCCACACACACTCTGTCTCTCACACACACTCTCTGTCTCTCACACACTCTCTGTCTCTCACACACTCTCTGTCTCTCTCACACACACTCTCTGTCTCTCACACACTCTCTGTCTCTCTCACACACACTCTGTCTCCCACACACACTCTCTGTCTCTCACACACTCTCTGTCTCTCACACACTCTCTGTCTCTCTCACACACACTCTGTCTCTCACACACTCTCTGTCTCTCACACACTCTCTGTCTCGCTCACACACACTCTCTGTCTCTCACACACACTCTGTCTCTCACACACTCTCTCTGTCTCTCACACACACACTCTGCCTCTCACACACACACTCTCTGTCTCTCACACACACACTCTGCCTCTCACACACACACTCTCTGTCTCTCACACACACACTCTCTGTCTCTCTCACACACACTCTCTGTCTCTCACACACACTCTCTGTCTCTCACACACACACTCTGTCTCTCACACACACTCTCTGTCTCTCTCACACACTCTCTGTCTCTCACACACACACTCTGTCTCTCAAACACACACTCTCTGTCTCACACACACTCTCTGTCTCTCACACACACTCTCTGTCTCTCACACACACTCTCTGTCTCTCACACACACTCTCTGCCTCTCACACACACTCTCTGTCTCACACACACTCTCTGCCTCTTACACACACTCTCTGTCTCACACACACTCTCTGTCTCACACACACTCTCTGTCTCACACACACTCTCTGTCTCTCACACACACTCTCTGTCTCTCTCACACACACTCTCTGTCTCTCACACACACTCTCTGTCTCTCACACACTCTCTGTCTCTCACACACACTCTCTGTCTCTCTCACACACACTCTCTGTCTCTCTCACACACTCTCTGTCTCTCACACACACACTCTGTCTCTCACACACTCTCTGTCTCTCACACACACTCTCTGTCTCGCTCACACACACTCTCTGTCTCTCACACACACTCTCTGTCTCGCTCACACACACACACTCTGTCTCTCACACACTCTCTGTCTCGCTCACACACACACTCTGTCTCTCACACACACACTCTGTCTCTCACACACACTCTCTGTCTCGCTCACACACACTCTCTGTCTCGCTCACACACACTCTCTGTCTCTCTCACACACTCTCTGTCTCACTCACACACACTCTCTGTCTCGCTCACACACACTCTCTGTCTCGCTCACACACACTCTCTGTCTCTCACACACACTCTCTGTCTCGCTCACACACACACACTCTGTCTCTCACACACACTCTCTGTCTCGCTCACACACACACTCTGTCTCTCACACACACTCTCTGTCTCTCACACACACTCTCTGTCTCTCACACACACTCTGTCTCTCTCACACACACTCTGTCTCTCTCACACACTCTCTGTCTCTCTCACACACTCTCTGTCTCACTCACACACACTCTCTGTCTCACTCACACACACACTCTCTGTCTCACTCACACACACACACTCTGTCTCACACACACACTCTCTGTCTCGCTCACACACACTCTCTGTCTCTCTCACACACTCTCTGTCTGCTCACACACACTCTCTGTCGCTCACACACACTCTCTGTCTCTCACACACACCCTCTGTCTCTCACACACACACTCTCTGTCTCGCTCACACACACTCTCTGTCTCTCTCACACACACTCTCTGTCTCTCACACACACTCTGTCTCACACACACTCTCTGTCTCGCTCACACACACTCTCTGTCTCTCACACACACTCTCTGTCTCTCACACACACTCTCTGTCTGCTCACACACACTCTCTGTCTGCTCACACACACTCTCTGCCTCTCACACACACTCTCTGTCTCTCACACACACTGTCTGTCTCTCTCACACACTCTGTCTCCCACACACACTCTCTGTCTCACTCACACTCTCTGTCTCTCACACACACTCTCTGTCTCTCTCACACACTCTCTGTCTCGCTCACACTCTCTGTCTCTCACACACACTCTCTGTCTCTCACACACACTCTCTGTCTCTCACACACTCTCTGTCTCTCACACACACTCTCTGTCTCTCACACACACTCTGTCTCTCACACACACTCTCTGTCTCTCACACACTCTCTGTCTCTCTCACACACACTCTGTCTCGCTCACACACACTCTCTGTCTCGCTCACACACTCTCTGTCTCGCTCACACACACTCTCTGTCTCTCACACACACTCTGTCTCTCACACACTCTCTCTGTCTCTCACACACACACTCTGCCTCTCACACACACACTCTCTGTCTCTCACACACACACTCTGCCTCTCACACACACACTCTCTGTCTCTCTCACACACACTCTCTGTCTCTCACACACACTCTCTGTCTCTCACACACACACTCTGTCTCTCACACACACTCTCTGTCTCTCTCACACACTCTCTGTCTCTCACACACACACTCTGTCTCTCAAACACACACTCTCTGTCTCACACACACTCTCTGTCTCTCACACACACTCTCTGTCTCTCACACACACTCTCTGTCTCTCACACACACTCTCTGCCTCTCACACACACTCTCTGTCTCACACACACTCTCTGCCTCTTACACACACTCTCTGTCTCACACACACTCTCTGTCTCACACACACTCTCTGTCTCACACACACTCTCTGTCTCTCACACACACTCTCTGTCTCTCTCACACACACTCTCTGTCTCTCACACACACTCTCTGTCTCTCACACACTCTCTGTCTCTCACACACACTCTCTGTCTCTCACACACACTCTCTGTCTCCCACACACACTCTGTCTCTCACACACTCTCTGTCTCTCACACACTCTCTGTCTCTCTCACACACACTCTCTGTCTCGCTCACACACACTCTCTATCTCTCTCACACACACTCTCTGTCTCTCTCACACACACTCTCTGTCTCTCTCACACACACTCTCTGTCTCTCTCACACACACTCTGTCTCCCACACACACTCTCTGTCTCTCACACACTCTCTGTCTCTCACACACTCTCTGTCTCGCTCACACACACTCTCTGTCTCTCACACACTCTCTGTCTCTCACACACTCTCTGTCTCACTCACACACTCTCTCTGTCTCTCACACACACACTCTGCCTCTCACACACACACTCTCTGTCTCTCACACACACACTCTGCCTCTCACACACACTCTCTGTCTCTCTCACACACACTCTGTCTCTCACACACTCTCTGTCTCTCACACACTCTCTGTCTCGCTCACACACACTCTCTGTCTCTCACACACACTCTGTCTCTCACACACTCTCTCTGTCTCTCACACACACACTCTGCCTCTCACACACACACTCTCTGTCTCTCACACACACACTCTGCCTCTCACACACACACTCTCTGTCTCTCACACACACACTCTCTGTCTCTCTCACACACACTCTCTGTCTCTCACACACACTCTCTGTCTCTCACACACACACTCTGTCTCTCACACACACTCTCTGTCTCTCTCACACACTCTCTGTCTCTCACACACACACTCTGTCTCTCAAACACACACTCTCTGTCTCACACACACTCTCTGTCTCTCACACACACTCTCTGTCTCTCACACACACTCTCTGTCTCTCACACACACTCTCTGCCTCTCACACACACTCTCTGTCTCACACACACTCTCTGCCTCTTACACACACTCTCTGTCTCACACACACTCTCTGTCTCACACACACTCTCTGTCTCACACACACTCTCTGTCTCTCACACACACTCTCTGTCTCTCTCACACACACTCTCTGTCTCTCACACACACTCTCTGTCTCTCACACACTCTCTGTCTCTCACACACACTCTCTGTCTCTCTCACACACACTCTCTGTCTCTCTCACACACTCTCTGTCTCTCACACACACACTCTGTCTCTCACACACTCTCTGTCTCTCACACACACTCTCTGTCTCGCTCACACACACTCTCTGTCTCTCACACACACTCTCTGTCTCGCTCACACACACACACTCTGTCTCTCACACACACTCTCTGTCTCGCTCACACACACACTCTGTCTCTCTCACACACTCTCTGTCTCGCTCACACACACACTCTGTCTCTCACACACACACTCTGTCTCTCACACACACTCTCTGTCTCGCTCACACACACTCTCTGTCTCGCTCACACACACTCTCTGTCTCTCTCACACACTCTCTGTCTCACTCACACACACTCTCTGTCTCGCTCACACACACTCTCTGTCTCGCTCACACACACTCTCTGTCTCTCACACACACTCTCTGTCTCGCTCACACACACACACTCTGTCTCTCACACACACTCTCTGTCTCGCTCACACACACACTCTGTCTCTCACACACACTCTCTGTCTCTCACACACACTCTCTGTCTCTCACACACACTCTGTCTCTCTCACACACACTCTGTCTCTCTCACACACTCTCTGTCTCTCTCACACACTCTCTGTCTCACTCACACACACTCTCTGTCTCACTCACACACACACTCTCTGTCTCACTCACACACACACACTCTGTCTCACACACACACTCTCTGTCTCGCTCACACACACTCTCTGTCTCTCTCACACACTCTCTGTCTGCTCACACACACTCTCTGTCGCTCACACACACTCTCTGTCTCTCACACACACCCTCTGTCTCTCTCACACACACTCTCTGTCTCGCTCACACACACTCTCTGTCTCTCTCACACACACTCTCTGTCTCTCACACACACTCTGTCTCACACACACTCTCTGTCTCGCTCACACACACTCTCTGTCTCTCACACACACTCTCTGTCTCTCACACACACTCTCTGTCTGCTCACACACACTCTCTGTCTGCTCACACACACTCTCTGCCTCTCACACACACTCTCTGTCTCTCACACACACTGTCTGTCTCTCTCACACACTCTGTCTCCCACACACACTCTCTGTCTCACTCACACTCTCTGTCTCTCACACACACTCTCTGTCTCTCTCACACACTCTCTGTCTCGCTCACACTCTCTGTCTCTCACACACACTCTCTGTCTCTCACACACACTCTCTGTCTCTCACACACTCTCTGTCTCTCACACACACTCTCTGTCTCTCACACACACTCTGTCTCTCACACACACTCTCTGTCTCTCACACACTCTCTGTCTCTCTCACACACACTCTGTCTCGCTCACACACACTCTCTGTCTCGCTCACACACTCTCTGTCTCGCTCACACACACTCTCTGTCTCTCACACACACTCTGTCTCTCACACACTCTCTCTGTCTCTCACACACACACTCTGCCTCTCACACACACACTCTCTGTCTCTCACACACACACTCTGCCTCTCACACACACACTCTCGGTCTCTCTCACACACACTCTCTGTCTCTCACACACACTCTCTGTCTCTCACACACACACTCTGTCTCTCACACACACTCTCTGTCTCTCTCACACACTCTCTGTCTCTCACACACACACTCTGTCTCTCAAACACACACTCTCTGTCTCACACACACTCTCTGTCTCTCACACACACTCTCTGTCTCTCACACACACTCTCTGTCTCTCACACACACTCTCTGCCTCTCACACACACTCTCTGTCTCACACACACTCTCTGCCTCTTACACACACTCTCTGTCTCACACACACTCTCTGTCTCACACACACTCTCTGTCTCACACACACTCTCTGTCTCTCACACACACTCTCTGTCTCTCTCACACACACTCTCTGTCTCTCACACACACTCTCTGTCTCTCACACACTCTCTGTCTCTCACACACACTCTCTGTCTCTCTCACACACACTCTCTGTCTCTCTCACACACTCTCTGTCTCTCACACACACACTCTGTCTCTCACACACTCTCTGTCTCTCACACACACTCTCTGTCTCGCTCACACACACTCTCTGTCTCTCACACACACTCTCTGTCTCGCTCACACACACACACTCTGTCTCTCACACACTCTCTGTCTCGCTCACACACACACTCTGTCTCTCACACACACTCTCTGTCTCGCTCACACACACTCTCTGTCTCTCACACACACACTCTGTCTCTCACACACACTCTCTGTCTCGCTCACACACACTCTCTGTCTCACACACACTCTCTGTCTCACACACACTCTCTGTCTCACACACACACTCTCTGTCTCACACACACACTCTCTGTCTCTCACACACACTCTCTGCCTCTCACACACTCTCTGTCTCGCTCACACACACTCTCTGTCTCTCACACACACTCTCTGTCTGCTCACACACACTCTCTGTCTCTCTCACACACACTCTC
The DNA here is from genome assembly GCF_964213995.1 of Mustelus asterias. Classification (NCBI taxonomy): domain Eukaryota; kingdom Metazoa; phylum Chordata; class Chondrichthyes; order Carcharhiniformes; family Triakidae; genus Mustelus; species Mustelus asterias. Next base: position 2,532,491 of record NW_027590122.1, on the reverse strand, counting down.
TGTCTCTCACACACACTCTGTCTCACACACACACTCTCTGTCTCTCACACACACACTCTCTGTCTCTCACATACACTCTCTGTCTCTCACACACACTCTCTGCCTCTCACACACACTCTCTGTCTGCTCACACACACTCTCTGTCTCTCTCACACACACTCTCTGTCTCTCACACACACTCTGTCTCACACACACACTCTCTGTCTCTCACACACACTCTGTCTCACACACACACTCTCTGTCTCGCTCACACACACTCTCTGTCTCTCTCACACACTCTCTGTCTGCTCACACACACTCTCTGTCGCTCACACACACTCTCTGTCTCTCACACACACCCTCTGTCTCTCTCACACACACTCTCTGTCTCGCTCACACACACTCTCTGTCTCTCTCACACACACTCTCTGTCTCTCACACACACTCTGTCTCACACACACTCTCTGTCTCGCTCACACACACTCTCTGTCTCTCACACACACTCTCTGTCTCTCACACACACTCTCTGTCTGCTCACACACACTCTCTGTCTGCTCACACACACTCTCTGCCTCTCACACACACTCTCTGTCTCTCACACACACTGTCTGTCTCTCTCACACACTCTGTCTCCCACACACACTCTCTGTCTCACTCACACTCTCTGTCTCTCACACACACTCTCTGTCTCTCTCACACACTCTCTGTCTCGCTCACACACACACTCTCTGTCTCTCACACACTCTCTGTCTCGCTCACACACACTCTCTGTCTCTCACACACACTCTCTGTCTCTCACACACACTCTCTGTCTCTCACACACTCTCTGTCTCACACACACACTCTCTGTCTCTCACACACACACTCTGTCTCTCACACACACTCTCTGTCTCTCTCACACACTCTGTCTCCCACACACACTCTCTGTCTCACTCACACTCTCTGTCTCTCACACACACTCTCTGTCTCGCACACACACTCTCTGTCTCTCACACACTCTCTGTCTCTCACACACACTCTCTGTCTCTCACACACACTCTCTGTCTCTCTCACACACTCTCTGTCTCTCACACACACTCTCTGTCTCGCTCACACACACACTCTCTGTCTCTCACACACTCTCTGTCTCGCTCACACACACTCTCTGTCTCTCACACACACTCTCTGTCTCTCACACACACTCTCTGTCTCTCACACACACTCTCTGTCTCTCACACACACTCTCTGTCTCGCTCACACACACACTCTGTCGCTCACACACTCTCTGTCTCTCACACACTCTCTGTCTCGCTCACACACACTCTCTGTCTCTAACACACACTCTCTGTCTCGCTCACACACACACTCTGTCGCTCACACACTCTCTGTCTCTCACACACTCTCTGTCTCGCTCACACACACTCTCTGTCTCTCACACACTCTCTGTCTCTCTCACACACACTCTGTCTCGCTCACACACACTCTCTGTCTCTCTCACACACACTCTCTGTCTCGCTCACACACTCTCTGTCTCTCACACACACACTCTGTCTCTCACACACTCTCTGTCTCTCACACACACTCTCTGTCTCGCTCACACACTCTGTCTCGCTCACACACACACTCTGTCTCTCACACACACTCTCTGTCTCTCACACACACTCTCTGTCTCTCACACACACTCTCTGTCTCTCACACACACTCTCTGTCTCTCACACACACTCTCTGCCTCTCACACACACTCTCTGTCTCTCACACACTCTCTGTCTCTCACACACTCTCTGTCTCTCTCACACACACTCTGTCTCTCACACACTCTCTGTCTCTCACACACTCTCTGTCTCGCTCACACACACTCTCTGTCTCTCACACACACTCTGTCTCTCACACACTCTCTCTGTCTCTCACACACACACTCTGCCTCTCACACACACACTCTCTGTCTCTCACACACACACTCTGCCTCTCACACACACACTCTCTGTCTCTCACACACACACTCTCTGTCTCTCTCACACACACTCTCTGTCTCTCACACACACTCTCTGTCTCTCACACACACACTCTGTCTCTCACACACACTCTCTGTCTCTCTCACACACTCTCTGTCTCTCACACACACTCTCTGTCTCTCAAACACACACTCTCTGTCTCACACACACTCTCTGTCTCTCACACACACTCTCTGTCTCTCACACACACTCTCTGTCTCTCACACACACTCTCTGCCTCTCACACACACTCTCTGTCTCACACACACTCTCTGCCTCTCACACACACTCTCTGTCTCACACACACTCTCTGTCTCACACACACTCTCTGTCTCACACACACTCTCTGTCTCACACACACTCTCTGTCTCTCACACACACTCTCTGTCTCTCTCACACACACTCTCTGTCTCTCACACACACTCTCTGTCTCTCACACACTCTCTGTCTCTCACACACACTCTCTGTCTCTCTCACACACACTCTCTGTCTCTCTCACACACTCTCTGTCTCTCACACACACACTCTGTCTCTCACACACTCTCTGTCTCTCACACACACTCTCTGTCTCGCTCACACACTCTGTCTCGCTCACACACACACTCTGTCTCTCACACACACTCTCTGTCTCTCACACACACTCTCTGTCTCTCACACACACTCTCTGTCTCTCACACACACTCTCTGTCTCTCACACACACTCTCTGTCTCTCACACACACTCTCTGTCTCTCACACACTCTCTGTCTCTCTCACACACACTCTGTCTCTCACACACTCTCTGTCTCTCACACACTCTCTGTCTCGCTCACACACACTCTCTGTCTCTCACACACACTCTGTCTCTCACACACTCTCTCTGTCTCTCACACACACACTCTGCCTCTCACACACACACTCTCTGTCTCTCACACACACACTCTGCCTCTCACACACACACTCTCTGTCTCTCACACACACACTCTCTGTCTCTCTCACACACACTCTCTGTCTCTCACACACACTCTCTGTCTCTCACACACACACTCTGTCTCTCACACACACTCTCTGTCTCTCTCACACACTCTCTGTCTCTCACACACACACTCTGTCTCTCAAACACACACTCTCTGTCTCACACACACTCTCTGTCTCTCACACACACTCTCTGTCTCTCACACACACTCTCTGTCTCTCACACACACTCTCTGCCTCTCACACACACTCTCTGTCTCACACACACTCTCTGCCTCTTACACACACTCTCTGTCTCACACACACTCTCTGTCTCACACACACTCTCTGTCTCACACACACTCTCTGTCTCTCACACACACTCTCTGTCTCTCTCACACACACTCTCTGTCTCTCACACACACTCTCTGTCTCTCACACACTCTCTGTCTCTCACACACACTCTCTGTCTCTCTCACACACACTCTCTGTCTCTCTCACACACTCTCTGTCTCTCACACACACACTCTGTCTCTCACACACTCTCTGTCTCTCACACACACTCTCTGTCTCGCTCACACACACTCTCTGTCTCTCACACACACTCTCTGTCTCGCTCACACACACACACTCTGTCTCTCACACACTCTCTGTCTCGCTCACACACACACTCTGTCTCTCACACACACACTCTGTCTCTCACACACACTCTCTGTCTCGCTCACACACACTCTCTGTCTCGCTCACACACACTCTCTGTCTCGCTCACACACACTCTCTGTCTCTCTCACACACTCTCTGTCTCACTCACACACACTCTCTGTCTCGCTCACACACACTCTCTGTCTCGCTCACACACACTCTCTGTCTCTCACACACACTCTCTGTCTCGCTCACACACACACACTCTGTCTCTCACACACACTCTCTGTCTCGCTCACACACACACTCTGTCTCTCACACACACTCTCTGTCTCTCACACACACTCTCTGTCTCTCACACACACTCTGTCTCTCTCACACACACTCTGTCTCTCTCACACACTCTCTGTCTCTCTCACACACTCTCTGTCTCACTCACACACACTCTCTGTCTCACTCACACACACACTCTCTGTCTCACTCACACACACACACTCTGTCTCACACACACACTCTCTGTCTCGCTCACACACACTCTCTGTCTCTCTCACACACTCTCTGTCTGCTCACACACACTCTCTGTCGCTCACACACACTCTCTGTCTCTCACACACACCCTCTGTCTCTCTCACACACACTCTCTGTCTCGCTCACACACACTCTCTGTCTCTCTCACACACACTCTCTGTCTCTCACACACACTCTGTCTCACACACACTCTCTGTCTCGCTCACACACACTCTCTGTCTCTCACACACACTCTCTGTCTCTCACACACACTCTCTGTCTCTCACACACACTCTCTGTCTGCTCACACACACTCTCTGTCTGCTCACACACACTCTCTGTCTGCTCACACACACTCTCTGCCTCTCACACACACTCTCTGTCTCTCACACACACTGTCTGTCTCTCTCACACACTCTGTCTCCCACACACACTCTCTGTCTCACTCACACTCTCTGTCTCTCACACACACTCTCTGTCTCTCTCACACACTCTCTGTCTCGCTCACACTCTCTGTCTCTCACACACACTCTCTGTCTCTCACACACACTCTCTGTCTCTCACACACTCTCTGTCTCTCACACACACTCTCTGTCTCTCACACACACTCTGTCTCTCACACACACTCTGTCTCTCACACACACTCTCTGTCTCTCACACACTCTCTGTCTCTCTCACACACACTCTGTCTCGCTCACACACACTCTCTGTCTCGCTCACACACACTCTCTGTCTCTCACACACACTCTGTCTCTCACACACTCTCTCTGTCTCTCACACACACACTCTGCCTCTCACACACACACTCTCTGTCTCTCACACACACACTCTGCCTCTCACACACACACTCTCTGTCTCTCTCACACACACTCTCTGTCTCTCACACACACTCTCTGTCTCTCACACACACACTCTGTCTCTCACACACACTCTCTGTCTCTCTCACACACACTCTGTCTCTCACACACACTCTCTGTCTCCCACACACACTCTGTCTCTCACACACACTCTCTGTCTCTCACACACTCTCTGTCTCTCACACACTCTCTGTCTCTCTCACACACACTCTCTGTCTCTCACACACTCTCTGTCTCTCTCACACACACTCTGTCTCCCACACACACTCTCTGTCTCTCACACACTCTCTGTCTCTCACACACTCTCTGTCTCTCTCACACACACTCTGTCTCTCACACACTCTCTGTCTCTCACACACTCTCTGTCTCGCTCACACACACTCTCTGTCTCTCACACACACTCTGTCTCTCACACACTCTCTCTGTCTCTCACACACACACTCTGCCTCTCACACACACACTCTCTGTCTCTCACACACACACTCTGCCTCTCACACACACACTCTCTGTCTCTCACACACACACTCTCTGTCTCTCTCACACACACTCTCTGTCTCTCACACACACTCTCTGTCTCTCACACACACACTCTGTCTCTCACACACACTCTCTGTCTCTCTCACACACTCTCTGTCTCTCACACACACACTCTGTCTCTCAAACACACACTCTCTGTCTCACACACACTCTCTGTCTCTCACACACACTCTCTGTCTCTCACACACACTCTCTGTCTCTCACACACACTCTCTGCCTCTCACACACACTCTCTGTCTCACACACACTCTCTGCCTCTTACACACACTCTCTGTCTCACACACACTCTCTGTCTCACACACACTCTCTGTCTCACACACACTCTCTGTCTCTCACACACACTCTCTGTCTCTCTCACACACACTCTCTGTCTCTCACACACACTCTCTGTCTCTCACACACTCTCTGTCTCTCACACACACTCTCTGTCTCTCTCACACACACTCTCTGTCTCTCTCACACACTCTCTGTCTCTCACACACACACTCTGTCTCTCACACACTCTCTGTCTCTCACACACACTCTCTGTCTCGCTCACACACACTCTCTGTCTCTCACACACACTCTCTGTCTCGCTCACACACACACACTCTGTCTCTCACACACTCTCTGTCTCGCTCACACACACACTCTGTCTCTCACACACACACTCTGTCTCTCACACACACTCTCTGTCTCGCTCACACACACTCTCTGTCTCGCTCACACACACTCTCTGTCTCTCTCACACACTCTCTGTCTCACTCACACACACTCTCTGTCTCGCTCACACACACTCTCTGTCTCGCTCACACACACTCTCTGTCTCTCACACACACTCTCTGTCTCGCTCACACACACACACTCTGTCTCTCACACACACTCTCTGTCTCGCTCACACACACACTCTGTCTCTCACACACACTCTCTGTCTCTCACACACACTCTCTGTCTCTCACACACACTCTGTCTCTCTCACACACACTCTGTCTCTCTCACACACTCTCTGTCTCTCTCACACACTCTCTGTCTCACTCACACACACTCTCTGTCTCACTCACACACACACTCTCTGTCTCACTCACACACACACACTCTGTCTCACACACACACTCTCTGTCTCGCTCACACACACTCTCTGTCTCTCTCACACACTCTCTGTCTGCTCACACACACTCTCTGTCGCTCACACACACTCTCTGTCTCTCACACACACCCTCTGTCTCTCACACACACACTCTCTGTCTCGCTCACACACACTCTCTGTCTCTCTCACACACACTCTCTGTCTCTCACACACACTCTGTCTCACACACACTCTCTGTCTCGCTCACACACACTCTCTGTCTCTCACACACACTCTCTGTCTCTCACACACACTCTCTGTCTGCTCACACACACTCTCTGTCTGCTCACACACACTCTCTGCCTCTCACACACACTCTCTGTCTCTCACACACACTGTCTGTCTCTCTCACACACTCTGTCTCCCACACACACTCTCTGTCTCACTCACACTCTCTGTCTCTCACACACACTCTCTGTCTCTCTCACACACTCTCTGTCTCGCTCACACTCTCTGTCTCTCACACACACTCTCTGTCTCTCACACACACTCTCTGTCTCTCACACACTCTCTGTCTCTCACACACACTCTCTGTCTCTCACACACACTCTGTCTCTCACACACACTCTCTGTCTCTCACACACTCTCTGTCTCTCTCACACACACTCTGTCTCGCTCACACACACTCTCTGTCTCGCTCACACACTCTCTGTCTCGCTCACACACACTCTCTGTCTCTCACACACACTCTGTCTCTCACACACTCTCTCTGTCTCTCACACACACACTCTGCCTCTCACACACACACTCTCTGTCTCTCACACACACACTCTGCCTCTCACACACACACTCTCTGTCTCTCTCACACACACTCTCTGTCTCTCACACACACTCTCTGTCTCTCACACACACACTCTGTCTCTCACACACACTCTCTGTCTCTCTCACACACTCTCTGTCTCTCACACACACACTCTGTCTCTCAAACACACACTCTCTGTCTCACACACACTCTCTGTCTCTCACACACACTCTCTGTCTCTCACACACACTCTCTGTCTCTCACACACACTCTCTGCCTCTCACACACACTCTCTGTCTCACACACACTCTCTGCCTCTTACACACACTCTCTGTCTCACACACACTCTCTGTCTCACACACACTCTCTGTCTCACACACACTCTCTGTCTCTCACACACACTCTCTGTCTCTCTCACACACACTCTCTGTCTCTCACACACACTCTCTGTCTCTCACACACTCTCTGTCTCTCACACACACTCTCTGTCTCTCACACACACTCTCTGTCTCCCACACACACTCTGTCTCTCACACACTCTCTGTCTCTCACACACTCTCTGTCTCGCTCACACACACTCTCTGTCTCGCTCACACACACTCTCTATCTCTCTCACACACACTCTCTGTCTCTCTCACACACACTCTCTGTCTCTCTCACACACACTCTCTGTCTCTCTCACACACACTCTGTCTCCCACACACACTCTCTGTCTCTCACACACTCTCTGTCTCTCACACACTCTCTGTCTCGCTCACACACACTCTCTGTCTCTCACACACTCTCTGTCTCTCACACACTCTCTGTCTCACTCACACACTCTCTCTGTCTCTCACACACACACTCTGCCTCTCACACACACACTCTCTGTCTCTCACACACACACTCTGCCTCTCACACACACTCTCTGTCTCTCTCACACACACTCTGTCTCTCACACACTCTCTGTCTCTCACACACTCTCTGTCTCGCTCACACACACTCTCTGTCTCTCACACACACTCTGTCTCTCACACACTCTCTCTGTCTCTCACACACACACTCTGCCTCTCACACACACACTCTCTGTCTCTCACACACACACTCTGCCTCTCACACACACACTCTCTGTCTCTCACACACACACTCTCTGTCTCTCTCACACACACTCTCTGTCTCTCACACACACTCTCTGTCTCTCACACACACACTCTGTCTCTCACACACACTCTCTGTCTCTCTCACACACTCTCTGTCTCTCACACACACACTCTGTCTCTCAAACACACACTCTCTGTCTCACACACACTCTCTGTCTCTCACACACACTCTCTGTCTCTCACACACACTCTCTGTCTCTCACACACACTCTCTGCCTCTCACACACACTCTCTGTCTCACACACACTCTCTGCCTCTTACACACACTCTCTGTCTCACACACACTCTCTGTCTCACACACACTCTCTGTCTCACACACACTCTCTGTCTCTCACACACACTCTCTGTCTCTCTCACACACACTCTCTGTCTCTCACACACACTCTCTGTCTCTCACACACTCTCTGTCTCTCACACACACTCTCTGTCTCTCTCACACACACTCTCTGTCTCTCTCACACACTCTCTGTCTCTCACACACACACTCTGTCTCTCACACACACTCTCTGTCTCTCTCACACACACTCTCTGTCTCTCACACACACTCTCTGTCTCTCACACACTCTCTGTCTCTCACACACACTCTCTGTCTCTCTCACACACACTCTCTGTCTCTCTCACACACTCTCTGTCTCTCACACACACACTCTGTCTCTCACACACACTCTCTGTCTCGCTCACACACACTCTCTGTCTCTCACACACACTCTCTGTCTCGCTCACACACACACACTCTGTCTCTCACACACACTCTCTGTCTCGCTCACACACACACTCTGTCTCTCTCACACACTCTCTGTCTCGCTCACACACACACTCTGTCTCTCACACACACACTCTGTCTCTCACACACACTCTCTGTCTCGCTCACACACACTCTCTGTCTCGCTCACACACACTCTCTGTCTCTCTCACACACTCTCTGTCTCACTCACACACACTCTCTGTCTCGCTCACACACACTCTCTGTCTCGCTCACACACACTCTCTGTCTCTCACACACACTCTCTGTCTCGCTCACACACACACACTCTGTCTCTCACACACACTCTCTGTCTCGCTCACACACACACTCTGTCTCTCACACACACTCTCTGTCTCTCACACACACTCTCTGTCTCTCACACACACTCTGTCTCTCTCACACACACTCTGTCTCTCTCACACACTCTCTGTCTCTCTCACACACTCTCTGTCTCACTCACACACACTCTCTGTCTCACTCACACACACACTCTCTGTCTCACTCACACACACACACTCTGTCTCACACACACACTCTCTGTCTCGCTCACACACACTCTCTGTCTCTCTCACACACTCTCTGTCTGCTCACACACACTCTCTGTCGCTCACACACACTCTCTGTCTCTCACACACACCCTCTGTCTCTCTCACACACACTCTCTGTCTCGCTCACACACACTCTCTGTCTCTCTCACACACACTCTCTGTCTCTCACACACACTCTGTCTCACACACACTCTCTGTCTCGCTCACACACACTCTCTGTCTCTCACACACACTCTCTGTCTCTCACACACACTCTCTGTCTGCTCACACACACTCTCTGTCTGCTCACACACACTCTCTGCCTCTCACACACACTCTCTGTCTCTCACACACACTGTCTGTCTCTCTCACACACTCTGTCTCCCACACACACTCTCTGTCTCACTCACACTCTCTGTCTCTCACACACACTCTCTGTCTCTCTCACACACTCTCTGTCTCGCTCACACTCTCTGTCTCTCACACACACTCTCTGTCTCTCACACACACTCTCTGTCTCTCACACACTCTCTGTCTCTCACACACACTCTCTGTCTCTCACACACACTCTGTCTCTCACACACACTCTCTGTCTCTCACACACTCTCTGTCTCTCTCACACACACTCTGTCTCGCTCACACACACTCTCTGTCTCGCTCACACACTCTCTGTCTCGCTCACACACACTCTCTGTCTCTCACACACACTCTGTCTCTCACACACTCTCTCTGTCTCTCACACACACACTCTGCCTCTCACACACACACTCTCTGTCTCTCACACACACACTCTGCCTCTCACACACACACTCTCTGTCTCTCTCACACACACTCTCTGTCTCTCACACACACTCTCTGTCTCTCACACACACACTCTGTCTCTCACACACACTCTCTGTCTCTCTCACACACTCTCTGTCTCTCACACACACACTCTGTCTCTCAAACACACACTCTCTGTCTCACACACACTCTCTGTCTCTCACACACACTCTCTGTCTCTCACACACACTCTCTGTCTCTCACACACACTCTCTGCCTCTCACACACACTCTCTGTCTCACACACACTCTCTGCCTCTTACACACACTCTCTGTCTCACACACACTCTCTGTCTCACACACACTCTCTGTCTCACACACACTCTCTGTCTCTCACACACACTCTCTGTCTCTCTCACACACACTCTCTGTCTCTCACACACACTCTCTGTCTCTCACACACTCTCTGTCTCTCACACACACTCTCTGTCTCTCTCACACACACTCTCTGTCTCTCTCACACACTCTCTGTCTCTCACACACACACTCTGTCTCTCACACACTCTCTGTCTCTCACACACACTCTCTGTCTCGCTCACACACACTCTCTGTCTCTCACACACACTCTCTGTCTCGCTCACACACACACACTCTGTCTCTCACACACTCTCTGTCTCGCTCACACACACACTCTGTCTCTCACACACACTCTCTGTCTCGCTCACACACACTCTCTGTCTCTCACACACACACTCTGTCTCTCACACACACTCTCTGTCTCGCTCACACACACTCTCTGTCTCACACACACTCTCTGTCTCACACACACTCTCTGTCTCACACACACACTCTCTGTCTCACACACACACTCTCTGTCTCTCACACACACTCTCTGCCTCTCACACACTCTCTGTCTCGCTCACACACACTCTCTGTCTCTCACACACACTCTCTGTCTGCTCACACACACTCTCTGTCTCTCTCACACACACTCTCTGTCTCTCACACACACTCTGTCTCACACACACACTCTCTGTCTCTCACACACACACTCTCTGTCTCTCACATACACTCTCTGTCTCTCACACACACTCTCTGCCTCTCACACACACTCTCTGTCTGCTCACACACACTCTCTGTCTCTCTCACACACACTCTCTGTCTCTCACACACACTCTGTCTCACACACACACTCTCTGTCTCTCACACACACTCTGTCTCACACACACACTCTCTGTCTCGCTCACACACACTCTCTGTCTCTCTCACACACTCTCTGTCTGCTCACACACACTCTCTGTCGCTCACACACACTCTCTGTCTCTCACACACACCCTCTGTCTCTCTCACACACACTCTCTGTCTCGCTCACACACACTCTCTGTCTCTCTCACACACACTCTCTGTCTCTCACACACACTCTGTCTCACACACACTCTCTGTCTCGCTCACACACACTCTCTGTCTCTCACACACACTCTCTGTCTCTCACACACACTCTCTGTCTCTCACACACACTCTCTGTCTGCTCACACACACTCTCTGTCTGCTCACACACACTCTCTGCCTCTCACACACACTCTCTGTCTCTCACACACACTGTCTGTCTCTCTCACACACTCTGTCTCCCACACACACTCTCTGTCTCACTCACACTCTCTGTCTCTCACACACACTCTCTGTCTCTCTCACACACTCTCTGTCTCGCTCACACACACACTCTCTGTCTCTCACACACTCTCTGTCTCGCTCACACACACTCTCTGTCTCTCACACACACTCTCTGTCTCTCACACACACTCTCTGTCTCTCACACACTCTCTGTCTCACACACACACTCTCTGTCTCTCACACACACACTCTGTCTCTCACACACACTCTCTGTCTCTCTCACACACTCTGTCTCCCACACACACTCTCTGTCTCACTCACACTCTCTGTCTCTCACACACACTCTCTGTCTCGCACACACACTCTCTGTCTCTCACACACTCTCTGTCTCTCACACACACTCTCTGTCTCTCACACACACTCTCTGTCTCTCTCACACACTCTCTGTCTCTCACACACACTCTCTGTCTCGCTCACACACACACTCTCTGTCTCTCACACACTCTCTGTCTCGCTCACACACACTCTCTGTCTCTCACACACACTCTCTGTCTCTCACACACACTCTCTGTCTCTCACACACACTCTCTGTCTCTCACACACACTCTCTGTCTCGCTCACACACACACTCTGTCGCTCACACACTCTCTGTCTCTCACACACTCTCTGTCTCGCTCACACACACTCTCTGTCTCTAACACACACTCTCTGTCTCGCTCACACACACACTCTGTCGCTCACACACTCTCTGTCTCTCACACACTCTCTGTCTCGCTCACACACACTCTCTGTCTCTCACACACTCTCTGTCTCTCTCACACACACTCTGTCTCGCTCACACACACTCTCTGTCTCGCTCACACACTCTCTGTCTCGCTCACACACACTCTCTGTCTCTCACACACACTCTGTCTCTCACACACTCTCTCTGTCTCTCACACACACACTCTGCCTCTCACACACACACTCTCTGTCTCTCACACACACACTCTGCCTCTCACACACACACTCTCTGTCTCTCTCACACACACTCTCTGTCTCTCACACACACTCTCTGTCTCTCACACACACACTCTGTCTCTCACACACACTCTCTGTCTCTCTCACACACTCTCTGTCTCTCACACACACTCTCTGTCTCTCAAACACACACTCTCTGTCTCACACACACTCTCTGTCTCTCACACACACTCTCTGTCTCTCACACACACTCTCTGTCTCTCACACACACTCTCTGCCTCTCACACACACTCTCTGTCTCACACACACTCTCTGCCTCTCACACACACTCTCTGTCTCACACACACTCTCTGTCTCACACACACTCTCTGTCTCACACACACTCTCTGTCTCTCACACACACTCTCTGTCTCTCTCACACACACTCTCTGTCTCTCACACACACTCTCTGTCTCTCACACACTCTCTGTCTCTCACACACACTCTCTGTCTCTCTCACACACACTCTCTGTCTCTCTCACACACTCTCTGTCTCTCACACACACACTCTGTCTCTCACACACTCTCTGTCTCTCACACACACTCTCTGTCTCGCTCACACACTCTGTCTCGCTCACACACACACTCTGTCTCTCACACACACTCTCTGTCTCTCACACACACTCTCTGTCTCTCACACACACTCTCTGTCTCTCACACACACTCTCTGTCTCTCACACACACTCTCTGTCTCTCACACACACTCTCTGCCTCTCACACACACTCTCTGTCTCTCACACACTCTCTGTCTCTCTCACACACACTCTGTCTCTCACACACTCTCTGTCTCTCACACACTCTCTGTCTCGCTCACACACACTCTCTGTCTCTCACACACACTCTGTCTCTCACACACTCTCTCTGTCTCTCACACACACACTCTGCCTCTCACACACACACTCTCTGTCTCTCACACACACACTCTGCCTCTCACACACACACTCTCTGTCTCTCACACACACACTCTCTGTCTCTCTCACACACACTCTCTGTCTCTCACACACACTCTCTGTCTCTCACACACACACTCTGTCTCTCACACACACTCTCTGTCTCTCTCACACACTCTCTGTCTCTCACACACACTCTCTGTCTCTCAAACACACACTCTCTGTCTCACACACACTCTCTGTCTCTCACACACACTCTCTGTCTCTCACACACACTCTCTGTCTCTCACACACACTCTCTGCCTCTCACACACACTCTCTGTCTCACACACACTCTCTGCCTCTCACACACACTCTCTGTCTCACACACACTCTCTGTCTCACACACACTCTCTGTCTCACACACACTCTCTGTCTCTCACACACACTCTCTGTCTCTCTCACACACACTCTCTGTCTCTCACACACACTCTCTGTCTCTCACACACTCTCTGTCTCTCACACACACTCTCTGTCTCTCTCACACACACTCTCTGTCTCTCTCACACACTCTCTGTCTCTCACACACACACTCTGTCTCTCACACACTCTCTGTCTCTCACACACACTCTCTGTCTCGCTCACACACTCTGTCTCGCTCACACACACACTCTGTCTCTCACACACACTCTCTGTCTCTCACACACACTCTCTGTCTCTCACACACACTCTCTGTCTCTCACACACACTCTCTGTCTCTCACACACACTCTCTGTCTCTCACACACACTCTCTGCCTCTCACACACACTCTCTGTCTCTCACACACTCTCTGTCTCTCACACACTCTCTGTCTCTCTCACACACACTCTGTCTCTCACACACTCTCTGTCTCTCACACACTCTCTGTCTCGCTCACACACACTCTCTGTCTCTCACACACACTCTGTCTCTCACACACTCTCTCTGTCTCTCACACACACACTCTGCCTCTCACACACACACTCTCTGTCTCTCACACACACACTCTGCCTCTCACACACACACTCTCTGTCTCTCACACACACACTCTCTGTCTCTCTCACACACACTCTCTGTCTCTCACACACACTCTCTGTCTCTCACACACACACTCTGTCTCTCACACACACTCTCTGTCTCTCTCACACACTCTCTGTCTCTCACACACACACTCTGTCTCTCAAACACACACTCTCTGTCTCACACACACTCTCTGTCTCTCACACACACTCTCTGTCTCTCACACACACTCTCTGTCTCTCACACACACTCTCTGCCTCTCACACACACTCTCTGTCTCACACACACTCTCTGCCTCTTACACACACTCTCTGTCTCACACACACTCTCTGTCTCACACACACTCTCTGTCTCACACACACTCTCTGTCTCTCACACACACTCTCTGTCTCTCTCACACACACTCTCTGTCTCTCACACACACTCTCTGTCTCTCACACACTCTCTGTCTCTCACACACACTCTCTGTCTCTCTCACACACACTCTCTGTCTCTCTCACACACTCTCTGTCTCTCACACACACACTCTGTCTCTCACACACTCTCTGTCTCTCACACACACTCTCTGTCTCGCTCACACACACTCTCTGTCTCTCACACACACTCTCTGTCTCGCTCACACACACACACTCTGTCTCTCACACACTCTCTGTCTCGCTCACACACACACTCTGTCTCTCACACACACACTCTGTCTCTCACACACACTCTCTGTCTCGCTCACACACACTCTCTGTCTCGCTCACACACACTCTCTGTCTCTCTCACACACTCTCTGTCTCACTCACACACACTCTCTGTCTCGCTCACACACACTCTCTGTCTCGCTCACACACACTCTCTGTCTCTCACACACACTCTCTGTCTCGCTCACACACACACACTCTGTCTCTCACACACACTCTCTGTCTCGCTCACACACACACTCTGTCTCTCACACACACTCTCTGTCTCTCACACACACTCTCTGTCTCTCACACACACTCTGTCTCTCTCACACACACTCTGTCTCTCTCACACACTCTCTGTCTCTCTCACACACTCTCTGTCTCACTCACACACACTCTCTGTCTCACTCACACACACACTCTCTGTCTCACTCACACACACACACTCTGTCTCACACACACACTCTCTGTCTCGCTCACACACACTCTCTGTCTCTCTCACACACTCTCTGTCTGCTCACACACACTCTCTGTCGCTCACACACACTCTCTGTCTCTCACACACACCCTCTGTCTCTCTCACACACACTCTCTGTCTCGCTCACACACACTCTCTGTCTCTCTCACACACACTCTCTGTCTCTCACACACACTCTGTCTCACACACACTCTCTGTCTCGCTCACACACACTCTCTGTCTCTCACACACACTCTCTGTCTCTCACACACACTCTCTGTCTCTCACACACACTCTCTGTCTGCTCACACACACTCTCTGTCTGCTCACACACACTCTCTGTCTGCTCACACACACTCTCTGCCTCTCACACACACTCTCTGTCTCTCACACACACTGTCTGTCTCTCTCACACACTCTGTCTCCCACACACACTCTCTGTCTCACTCACACTCTCTGTCTCTCACACACACTCTCTGTCTCTCTCACACACTCTCTGTCTCGCTCACACTCTCTGTCTCTCACACACACTCTCTGTCTCTCACACACACTCTCTGTCTCTCACACACTCTCTGTCTCTCACACACACTCTCTGTCTCTCACACACACTCTGTCTCTCACACACACTCTGTCTCTCACACACACTCTCTGTCTCTCACACACTCTCTGTCTCTCTCACACACACTCTGTCTCGCTCACACACACTCTCTGTCTCGCTCACACACACTCTCTGTCTCTCACACACACTCTGTCTCTCACACACTCTCTCTGTCTCTCACACACACACTCTGCCTCTCACACACACACTCTCTGTCTCTCACACACACACTCTGCCTCTCACACACACACTCTCTGTCTCTCTCACACACACTCTCTGTCTCTCACACACACTCTCTGTCTCTCACACACACACTCTGTCTCTCACACACACTCTCTGTCTCTCTCACACACACTCTGTCTCTCACACACACTCTCTGTCTCCCACACACACTCTGTCTCTCACACACACTCTCTGTCTCTCACACACTCTCTGTCTCTCACACACTCTCTGTCTCTCTCACACACACTCTCTGTCTCTCACACACTCTCTGTCTCTCTCACACACACTCTGTCTCCCACACACACTCTCTGTCTCTCACACACTCTCTGTCTCTCACACACTCTCTGTCTCTCTCACACACACTCTGTCTCTCACACACTCTCTGTCTCTCACACACTCTCTGTCTCGCTCACACACACTCTCTGTCTCTCACACACACTCTGTCTCTCACACACTCTCTCTGTCTCTCACACACACACTCTGCCTCTCACACACACACTCTCTGTCTCTCACACACACACTCTGCCTCTCACACACACACTCTCTGTCTCTCACACACACACTCTCTGTCTCTCTCACACACACTCTCTGTCTCTCACACACACTCTCTGTCTCTCACACACACACTCTGTCTCTCACACACACTCTCTGTCTCTCTCACACACTCTCTGTCTCTCACACACACACTCTGTCTCTCAAACACACACTCTCTGTCTCACACACACTCTCTGTCTCTCACACACACTCTCTGTCTCTCACACACACTCTCTGTCTCTCACACACACTCTCTGCCTCTCACACACACTCTCTGTCTCACACACACTCTCTGCCTCTTACACACACTCTCTGCCTCTTACACACACTCTCTGTCTCACACACACTCTCTGTCTCACACACACTCTCTGTCTCTCACACACACTCTCTGTCTCTCTCACACACACTCTCTGTCTCTCACACACACTCTCTGTCTCTCACACACTCTCTGTCTCTCACACACACTCTCTGTCTCTCTCACACACACTCTCTGTCTCTCTCACACACTCTCTGTCTCTCACACACACACTCTGTCTCTCACACACTCTCTGTCTCTCACACACACTCTCTGTCTCGCTCACACACACTCTCTGTCTCTCACACACACTCTCTGTCTCGCTCACACACACACACTCTGTCTCTCACACACTCTCTGTCTCGCTCACACACACACTCTGTCTCTCACACACACACTCTGTCTCTCACACACACTCTCTGTCTCGCTCACACACACTCTCTGTCTCGCTCACACACACTCTCTGTCTCTCTCACACACTCTCTGTCTCACTCACACACACTCTCTGTCTCGCTCACACACACTCTCTGTCTCGCTCACACACACTCTCTGTCTCTCACACACACTCTCTGTCTCGCTCACACACACACACTCTGTCTCTCACACACACTCTCTGTCTCGCTCACACACACACTCTGTCTCTCACACACACTCTCTGTCTCTCACACACACTCTCTGTCTCTCACACACACTCTGTCTCTCTCACACACACTCTGTCTCTCTCACACACTCTCTGTCTCTCTCACACACTCTCTGTCTCTCTCACACACTCTCTGTCTCACTCACACACACACTCTCTGTCTCACTCACACACACACTCTCTGTCTCACTCACACACACACACTCTGTCTCACACACACACTCTCTGTCTCGCTCACACACACTCTCTGTCTCTCTCACACACTCTCTGTCTGCTCACACACACTCTCTGTCGCTCACACACACTCTCTGTCTCTCACACACACCCTCTGTCTCTCACACACACACTCTCTGTCTCGCTCACACACACTCTCTGTCTCTCTCACACACACTCTCTGTCTCTCACACACACTCTGTCTCACACACACTCTCTGTCTCGCTCACACACACTCTCTGTCTCTCACACACACTCTCTGTCTCTCACACACACTCTCTGTCTGCTCACACACACTCTCTGTCTGCTCACACACACTCTCTGCCTCTCACACACACTCTCTGTCTCTCACACACACTGTCTGTCTCTCTCACACACTCTGTCTCCCACACACACTCTCTGTCTCACTCACACTCTCTGTCTCTCACACACACTCTCTGTCTCTCTCACACACTCTCTGTCTCGCTCACACTCTCTGTCTCTCACACACACTCTCTGTCTCTCACACACACTCTCTGTCTCTCACACACTCTCTGTCTCTCACACACACTCTCTGTCTCTCACACACACTCTGTCTCTCACACACACTCTCTGTCTCTCACACACTCTCTGTCTCTCTCACACACACTCTGTCTCGCTCACACACACTCTCTGTCTCGCTCACACACTCTCTGTCTCGCTCACACACACTCTCTGTCTCTCACACACACTCTGTCTCTCACACACTCTCTCTGTCTCTCACACACACACTCTGCCTCTCACACACACACTCTCTGTCTCTCACACACACACTCTGCCTCTCACACACACACTCTCTGTCTCTCTCACACACACTCTCTGTCTCTCACACACACTCTCTGTCTCTCACACACACACTCTGTCTCTCACACACACTCTCTGTCTCTCTCACACACTCTCTGTCTCTCACACACACACTCTGTCTCTCAAACACACACTCTCTGTCTCACACACACTCTCTGTCTCTCACACACACTCTCTGTCTCTCACACACACTCTCTGTCTCTCACACACACTCTCTGCCTCTCACACACACTCTCTGTCTCACACACACTCTCTGCCTCTTACACACACTCTCTGTCTCACACACACTCTCTGTCTCACACACACTCTCTGTCTCACACACACTCTCTGTCTCTCACACACACTCTCTGTCTCTCTCACACACACTCTCTGTCTCTCACACACACTCTCTGTCTCTCACACACTCTCTGTCTCTCACACACACTCTCTGTCTCTCACACACACTCTCTGTCTCCCACACACACTCTGTCTCTCACACACTCTCTGTCTCTCACACACTCTCTGTCTCTCTCACACACACTCTCTGTCTCGCTCACACACACTCTCTATCTCTCTCACACACACTCTCTGTCTCTCTCACACACACTCTCTGTCTCTCTCACACACACTCTCTGTCTCTCTCACACACACTCTGTCTCCCACACACACTCTCTGTCTCTCACACACTCTCTGTCTCTCACACACTCTCTGTCTCGCTCACACACACTCTCTGTCTCTCACACACTCTCTGTCTCTCACACACTCTCTGTCTCTCACACACTCTCTGTCTCACTCACACACTCTCTCTGTCTCTCACACACACACTCTGCCTCTCACACACACACTCTCTGTCTCTCACACACACACTCTGCCTCTCACACACACTCTCTGTCTCTCTCACACACACTCTGTCTCTCACACACTCTCTGTCTCTCACACACTCTCTGTCTCGCTCACACACACTCTCTGTCTCTCACACACACTCTGTCTCTCACACACTCTCTCTGTCTCTCACACACACACTCTGCCTCTCACACACACACTCTCTGTCTCTCACACACACACTCTGCCTCTCACACACACACTCTCTGTCTCTCACACACACACTCTCTGTCTCTCTCACACACACTCTCTGTCTCTCACACACACTCTCTGTCTCTCACACACACACTCTGTCTCTCACACACACTCTCTGTCTCTCTCACACACTCTCTGTCTCTCACACACACACTCTGTCTCTCAAACACACACTCTCTGTCTCACACACACTCTCTGTCTCTCACACACACTCTCTGTCTCTCACACACACTCTCTGTCTCTCACACACACTCTCTGCCTCTCACACACACTCTCTGTCTCACACACACTCTCTGCCTCTTACACACACTCTCTGTCTCACACACACTCTCTGTCTCACACACACTCTCTGTCTCACACACACTCTCTGTCTCTCACACACACTCTCTGTCTCTCTCACACACACTCTCTGTCTCTCACACACACTCTCTGTCTCTCACACACTCTCTGTCTCTCACACACACTCTCTGTCTCTCTCACACACACTCTCTGTCTCTCTCACACACTCTCTGTCTCTCACACACACACTCTGTCTCTCACACACTCTCTGTCTCTCACACACACTCTCTGTCTCGCTCACACACACTCTCTGTCTCTCACACACACTCTCTGTCTCGCTCACACACACACACTCTGTCTCTCACACACACTCTCTGTCTCGCTCACACACACACTCTGTCTCTCTCACACACTCTCTGTCTCGCTCACACACACACTCTGTCTCTCACACACACACTCTGTCTCTCACACACACTCTCTGTCTCGCTCACACACACTCTCTGTCTCGCTCACACACACTCTCTGTCTCTCTCACACACTCTCTGTCTCACTCACACACACTCTCTGTCTCGCTCACACACACTCTCTGTCTCGCTCACACACACTCTCTGTCTCTCACACACACTCTCTGTCTCGCTCACACACACACACTCTGTCTCTCACACACACTCTCTGTCTCGCTCACACACACACTCTGTCTCTCACACACACTCTCTGTCTCTCACACACACTCTCTGTCTCTCACACACACTCTGTCTCTCTCACACACACTCTGTCTCTCTCACACACTCTCTGTCTCTCTCACACACTCTCTGTCTCACTCACACACACTCTCTGTCTCACTCACACACACACTCTCTGTCTCACTCACACACACACACTCTGTCTCACACACACACTCTCTGTCTCGCTCACACACACTCTCTGTCTCTCTCACACACTCTCTGTCTGCTCACACACACTCTCTGTCGCTCACACACACTCTCTGTCTCTCACACACACCCTCTGTCTCTCTCACACACACTCTCTGTCTCGCTCACACACACTCTCTGTCTCTCTCACACACACTCTCTGTCTCTCACACACACTCTGTCTCACACACACTCTCTGTCTCGCTCACACACACTCTCTGTCTCTCACACACACTCTCTGTCTCTCACACACACTCTCTGTCTGCTCACACACACTCTCTGTCTGCTCACACACACTCTCTGCCTCTCACACACACTCTCTGTCTCTCACACACACTGTCTGTCTCTCTCACACACTCTGTCTCCCACACACACTCTCTGTCTCACTCACACTCTCTGTCTCTCACACACACTCTCTGTCTCTCTCACACACTCTCTGTCTCGCTCACACTCTCTGTCTCTCACACACACTCTCTGTCTCTCACACACACTCTCTGTCTCTCACACACTCTCTGTCTCTCACACACACTCTCTGTCTCTCACACACACTCTGTCTCTCACACACACTCTCTGTCTCTCACACACTCTCTGTCTCTCTCACACACACTCTGTCTCGCTCACACACACTCTCTGTCTCGCTCACACACTCTCTGTCTCGCTCACACACACTCTCTGTCTCTCACACACACTCTGTCTCTCACACACTCTCTCTGTCTCTCACACACACACTCTGCCTCTCACACACACACTCTCTGTCTCTCACACACACACTCTGCCTCTCACACACACACTCTCTGTCTCTCTCACACACACTCTCTGTCTCTCACACACACTCTCTGTCTCTCACACACACACTCTGTCTCTCACACACACTCTCTGTCTCTCTCACACACTCTCTGTCTCTCACACACACACTCTGTCTCTCAAACACACACTCTCTGTCTCACACACACTCTCTGTCTCTCACACACACTCTCTGTCTCTCACACACACTCTCTGTCTCTCACACACACTCTCTGTCTCTCACACACACTCTCTGCCTCTCACACACACTCTCTGTCTCACACACACTCTCTGCCTCTTACACACACTCTCTGTCTCACACACACTCTCTGTCTCACACACACTCTCTGTCTCACACACACTCTCTGTCTCTCACACACACTCTCTGTCTCTCTCACACACACTCTCTGTCTCTCACACACACTCTCTGTCTCTCACACACTCTCTGTCTCTCACACACACTCTCTGTCTCTCTCACACACACTCTCTGTCTCTCTCACACACTCTCTGTCTCTCACACACACACTCTGTCTCTCACACACTCTCTGTCTCTCACACACACTCTCTGTCTCGCTCACACACACTCTCTGTCTCTCACACACACTCTCTGTCTCGCTCACACACACACACTCTGTCTCTCACACACTCTCTGTCTCGCTCACACACACACTCTGTCTCTCACACACACTCTCTGTCTCGCTCACACACACTCTCTGTCTCTCACACACACACTCTGTCTCTCACACACACTCTCTGTCTCGCTCACACACACTCTCTGTCTCACACACACTCTCTGTCTCACACACACTCTCTGTCTCACACACACACTCTCTGTCTCACACACACACTCTCTGTCTCTCACACACACTCTCTGCCTCTCACACACTCTCTGTCTCGCTCACACACACTCTCTGTCTCTCACACACACTCTCTGTCTGCTCACACACACTCTCTGTCTCTCTCACACACACTCTCTGTCTCTCACACACACTCTGTCTCACACACACACTCTCTGTCTCTCACACACACACTCTCTGTCTCTCACATACACTCTCTGTCTCTCACACACACTCTCTGCCTCTCACACACACTCTCTGTCTGCTCACACACACTCTCTGTCTCTCTCACACACACTCTCTGTCTCTCACACACACTCTGTCTCACACACACACTCTCTGTCTCTCACACACACTCTGTCTCACACACACACTCTCTGTCTCGCTCACACACACTCTCTGTCTCTCTCACACACTCTCTGTCTGCTCACACACACTCTCTGTCGCTCACACACACTCTCTGTCTCTCACACACACCCTCTGTCTCTCTCACACACACTCTCTGTCTCGCTCACACACACTCTCTGTCTCTCTCACACACACTCTCTGTCTCTCACACACACTCTGTCTCACACACACTCTCTGTCTCGCTCACACACACTCTCTGTCTCTCACACACACTCTCTGTCTCTCACACACACTCTCTGTCTGCTCACACACACTCTCTGTCTGCTCACACACACTCTCTGCCTCTCACACACACTCTCTGTCTCTCACACACACTGTCTGTCTCTCTCACACACTCTGTCTCCCACACACACTCTCTGTCTCACTCACACTCTCTGTCTCTCACACACACTCTCTGTCTCTCTCACACACTCTCTGTCTCGCTCACACACACACTCTCTGTCTCTCACACACTCTCTGTCTCGCTCACACACACTCTCTGTCTCTCACACACACTCTCTGTCTCTCACACACACTCTCTGTCTCTCACACACTCTCTGTCTCACACACACACTCTCTGTCTCTCACACACACACTCTGTCTCTCACACACACTCTCTGTCTCTCTCACACACTCTGTCTCCCACACACACTCTCTGTCTCACTCACACTCTCTGTCTCTCACACACACTCTCTGTCTCGCACACACACTCTCTGTCTCTCACACACTCTCTGTCTCTCACACACACTCTCTGTCTCTCACACACACTCTCTGTCTCTCTCACACACTCTCTGTCTCTCACACACACTCTCTGTCTCGCTCACACACACACTCTCTGTCTCTCACACACTCTCTGTCTCGCTCACACACACTCTCTGTCTCTCACACACACTCTCTGTCTCTCACACACACTCTCTGTCTCTCACACACACTCTCTGTCTCTCACACACACTCTCTGTCTCGCTCACACACACACTCTGTCGCTCACACACTCTCTGTCTCTCACACACTCTCTGTCTCGCTCACACACACTCTCTGTCTCTAACACACACTCTCTGTCTCGCTCACACACACACTCTGTCGCTCACACACTCTCTGTCTCTCACACACTCTCTGTCTCGCTCACACACACTCTCTGTCTCTCACACACTCTCTGTCTCTCTCACACACACTCTGTCTCGCTCACACACACTCTCTGTCTCGCTCACACACTCTCTGTCTCGCTCACACACACTCTCTGTCTCTCACACACACTCTGTCTCTCACACACTCTCTCTGTCTCTCACACACACACTCTGCCTCTCACACACACACTCTCTGTCTCTCACACACACACTCTGCCTCTCACACACACACTCTCTGTCTCTCTCACACACACTCTCTGTCTCTCACACACACTCTCTGTCTCTCACACACACACACTGTCTCTCACACACACTCTCTGTCTCTCTCACACACTCTCTGTCTCTCACACACACTCTCTGTCTCTCAAACACACACTCTCTGTCTCACACACACTCTCTGTCTCTCACACACACTCTCTGTCTCTCACACACACTCTCTGTCTCTCACACACACTCTCTGCCTCTCACACACACTCTCTGTCTCACACACACTCTCTGCCTCTCACACACACTCTCTGTCTCACACACACTCTCTGTCTCACACACACTCTCTGTCTCACACACACTCTCTGTCTCTCACACACACTCTCTGTCTCTCTCACACACACTCTCTGTCTCTCACACACACTCTCTGTCTCTCACACACTCTCTGTCTCTCACACACACTCTCTGTCTCTCTCACACACACTCTCTGTCTCTCTCACACACTCTCTGTCTCTCACACACACACTCTGTCTCTCACACACTCTCTGTCTCTCACACACACTCTCTGTCTCGCTCACACACTCTGTCTCGCTCACACACACACTCTGTCTCTCACACACACTCTCTGTCTCTCACACACACTCTCTGTCTCTCACACACACTCTCTGTCTCTCACACACACTCTCTGTCTCTCACACACACTCTCTGCCTCTCACACACACTCTCTGTCTCTCACACACTCTCTGTCTCTCACACACTCTCTGTCTCTCTCACACACACTCTGTCTCTCACACACTCTCTGTCTCTCACACACTCTCTGTCTCGCTCACACACACTCTCTGTCTCTCACACACACTCTGTCTCTCACACACTCTCTCTGTCTCTCACACACACACTCTGCCTCTCACACACACACTCTCTGTCTCTCACACACACACTCTGCCTCTCACACACACACTCTCTGTCTCTCACACACACACTCTCTGTCTCTCTCACACACACTCTCTGTCTCTCACACACACTCTCTGTCTCTCACACACACACTCTGTCTCTCACACACACTCTCTGTCTCTCTCACACACTCTCTGTCTCTCACACACACTCTCTGTCTCTCAAACACACACTCTCTGTCTCACACACACTCTCTGTCTCTCACACACACTCTCTGTCTCTCACACACACTCTCTGTCTCTCACACACACTCTCTGCCTCTCACACACACTCTCTGTCTCACACACACTCTCTGCCTCTCACACACACTCTCTGTCTCACACACACTCTCTGTCTCACACACACTCTCTGTCTCACACACACTCTCTGTCTCTCACACACACTCTCTGTCTCTCTCACACACACTCTCTGTCTCTCACACACACTCTCTGTCTCTCACACACTCTCTGTCTCTCACACACACTCTCTGTCTCTCTCACACACACTCTCTGTCTCTCTCACACACTCTCTGTCTCTCACACACACACTCTGTCTCTCACACACTCTCTGTCTCTCACACACACTCTCTGTCTCGCTCACACACTCTGTCTCGCTCACACACACACTCTGTCTCTCACACACACTCTCTGTCTCTCACACACACTCTCTGTCTCTCACACACACTCTCTGTCTCTCACACACACTCTCTGTCTCTCACACACACTCTCTGTCTCTCACACACACTCTCTGCCTCTCACACACACTCTCTGTCTCTCACACACTCTCTGTCTCTCACACACTCTCTGTCTCTCTCACACACACTCTGTCTCTCACACACTCTCTGTCTCTCACACACTCTCTGTCTCGCTCACACACACTCTCTGTCTCTCACACACACTCTGTCTCTCACACACTCTCTCTGTCTCTCACACACACACTCTGCCTCTCACACACACACTCTCTGTCTCTCACACACACACTCTGCCTCTCACACACACACTCTCTGTCTCTCACACACACACTCTCTGTCTCTCTCACACACACTCTCTGTCTCTCACACACACTCTCTGTCTCTCACACACACACTCTGTCTCTCACACACACTCTCTGTCTCTCTCACACACTCTCTGTCTCTCACACACACACTCTGTCTCTCAAACACACACTCTCTGTCTCACACACACTCTCTGTCTCTCACACACACTCTCTGTCTCTCACACACACTCTCTGTCTCTCACACACACTCTCTGCCTCTCACACACACTCTCTGTCTCACACACACTCTCTGCCTCTTACACACACTCTCTGTCTCACACACACTCTCTGTCTCACACACACTCTCTGTCTCACACACACTCTCTGTCTCTCACACACACTCTCTGTCTCTCTCACACACACTCTCTGTCTCTCACACACACTCTCTGTCTCTCACACACTCTCTGTCTCTCACACACACTCTCTGTCTCTCTCACACACACTCTCTGTCTCTCTCACACACTCTCTGTCTCTCACACACACACTCTGTCTCTCACACACTCTCTGTCTCTCACACACACTCTCTGTCTCGCTCACACACACTCTCTGTCTCTCACACACACTCTCTGTCTCGCTCACACACACACACTCTGTCTCTCACACACTCTCTGTCTCGCTCACACACACACTCTGTCTCTCACACACACACTCTGTCTCTCACACACACTCTCTGTCTCGCTCACACACACTCTCTGTCTCGCTCACACACACTCTCTGTCTCGCTCACACACACTCTCTGTCTCTCTCACACACTCTCTGTCTCACTCACACACACTCTCTGTCTCGCTCACACACACTCTCTGTCTCGCTCACACACACTCTCTGTCTCTCACACACACTCTCTGTCTCGCTCACACACACACACTCTGTCTCTCACACACACTCTCTGTCTCGCTCACACACACACTCTGTCTCTCACACACACTCTCTGTCTCTCACACACACTCTCTGTCTCTCACACACACTCTGTCTCTCTCACACACACTCTGTCTCTCTCACACACTCTCTGTCTCTCTCACACACTCTCTGTCTCACTCACACACACTCTCTGTCTCACTCACACACACACTCTCTGTCTCACTCACACACACACACTCTGTCTCACACACACACTCTCTGTCTCGCTCACACACACTCTCTGTCTCTCTCACACACTCTCTGTCTGCTCACACACACTCTCTGTCGCTCACACACACTCTCTGTCTCTCACACACACCCTCTGTCTCTCTCACACACACTCTCTGTCTCGCTCACACACACTCTCTGTCTCTCTCACACACACTCTCTGTCTCTCACACACACTCTGTCTCACACACACTCTCTGTCTCGCTCACACACACTCTCTGTCTCTCACACACACTCTGTCTCTCACACACACTCTCTGTCTCTCACACACACTCTCTGTCTGCTCACACACACTCTCTGTCTGCTCACACACACTCTCTGTCTGCTCACACACACTCTCTGCCTCTCACACACACTCTCTGTCTCTCACACACACTGTCTGTCTCTCTCACACACTCTGTCTCCCACACACACTCTCTGTCTCACTCACACTCTCTGTCTCTCACACACACTCTCTGTCTCTCTCACACACTCTCTGTCTCGCTCACACTCTCTGTCTCTCACACACACTCTCTGTCTCTCACACACACTCTCTGTCTCTCACACACTCTCTGTCTCTCACACACACTCTCTGTCTCTCACACACACTCTGTCTCTCACACACACTCTGTCTCTCACACACACTCTCTGTCTCTCACACACTCTCTGTCTCTCTCACACACACTCTGTCTCGCTCACACACACTCTCTGTCTCGCTCACACACACTCTCTGTCTCTCACACACACTCTGTCTCTCACACACTCTCTCTGTCTCTCACACACACACTCTGCCTCTCACACACACACTCTCTGTCTCTCACACACACACTCTGCCTCTCACACACACACTCTCTGTCTCTCTCACACACACTCTCTGTCTCTCACACACACTCTCTGTCTCTCACACACACACTCTGTCTCTCACACACACTCTCTGTCTCTCTCACACACACTCTGTCTCTCACACACACTCTCTGTCTCCCACACACACTCTGTCTCTCACACACACTCTCTGTCTCTCACACACTCTCTGTCTCTCACACACTCTCTGTCTCTCTCACACACACTCTCTGTCTCTCACACACTCTCTGTCTCTCTCACACACACTCTGTCTCCCACACACACTCTCTGTCTCTCACACACTCTCTGTCTCTCACACACTCTCTGTCTCTCTCACACACACTCTGTCTCTCACACACTCTCTGTCTCTCACACACTCTCTGTCTCGCTCACACACACTCTCTGTCTCTCACACACACTCTGTCTCTCACACACTCTCTCTGTCTCTCACACACACACTCTGCCTCTCACACACACACTCTCTGTCTCTCACACACACACTCTGCCTCTCACACACACACTCTCTGTCTCTCACACACACACTCTCTGTCTCTCTCACACACACTCTCTGTCTCTCACACACACTCTCTGTCTCTCACACACACACTCTGTCTCTCACACACACTCTCTGTCTCTCTCACACACTCTCTGTCTCTCACACACACACTCTGTCTCTCAAACACACACTCTCTGTCTCACACACACTCTCTGTCTCTCACACACACTCTCTGTCTCTCACACACACTCTCTGTCTCTCACACACACTCTCTGCCTCTCACACACACTCTCTGTCTCACACACACTCTCTGCCTCTTACACACACTCTCTGTCTCACACACACTCTCTGTCTCACACACACTCTCTGTCTCACACACACTCTCTGTCTCTCACACACACTCTCTGTCTCTCTCACACACACTCTCTGTCTCTCACACACACTCTCTGTCTCTCACACACTCTCTGTCTCTCACACACACTCTCTGTCTCTCTCACACACACTCTCTGTCTCTCTCACACACTCTCTGTCTCTCACACACACACTCTGTCTCTCACACACTCTCTGTCTCTCACACACACTCTCTGTCTCGCTCACACACACTCTCTGTCTCTCACACACACTCTCTGTCTCGCTCACACACACACACTCTGTCTCTCACACACTCTCTGTCTCGCTCACACACACACTCTGTCTCTCACACACACACTCTGTCTCTCACACA
This sequence comes from Mustelus asterias, assembly GCF_964213995.1. NCBI lineage: Eukaryota > Metazoa > Chordata > Chondrichthyes > Carcharhiniformes > Triakidae > Mustelus > Mustelus asterias. The sequence continues at coordinate 2,502,372 of NW_027590122.1, read as the reverse complement.
CACTCTCTGTCTCGCTCACACACACTCTCTGTCTCGCTCACACACACTCTCTGTCTCTCTCACACACTCTCTGTCTCACTCACACACACTCTCTGTCTCGCTCACACACACTCTCTGTCTCGCTCACACACACTCTCTGTCTCTCACACACACTCTCTGTCTCGCTCACACACACACACTCTGTCTCTCACACACACTCTCTGTCTCGCTCACACACACACTCTGTCTCTCACACACACTCTCTGTCTCTCACACACACTCTCTGTCTCTCACACACACACTCTCTGTCTCTCACACACACTCTCTGTCTCTCACACACACTCTCTGTCTCTCACACACACTCTGTCTCTCTCACACACACTCTGTCTCTCTCACACACTCTCTGTCTCTCTCACACACTCTCTGTCTCACTCACACACACTCTCTGTCTCACTCACACACACACTCTCTGTCTCACTCACACACACACACTCTGTCTCACACACACACTCTCTGTCTCGCTCACACACACTCTCTGTCTCTCTCACACACTCTCTGTCTGCTCACACACACTCTCTGTCGCTCACACACACTCTCTGTCTCTCACACACACCCTCTGTCTCTCACACACACACTCTCTGTCTCGCTCACACACACTCTCTGTCTCTCTCACACACACTCTCTGTCTCTCACACACACTCTGTCTCACACACACTCTCTGTCTCGCTCACACACACTCTCTGTCTCTCACACACACTCTCTGTCTCTCACACACACTCTCTGTCTGCTCACACACACTCTCTGTCTGCTCACACACACTCTCTGCCTCTCACACACACTCTCTGTCTCTCACACACACTGTCTGTCTCTCTCACACACTCTGTCTCCCACACACACTCTCTGTCTCACTCACACTCTCTGTCTCTCACACACACTCTCTGTCTCTCTCACACACTCTCTGTCTCGCTCACACTCTCTGTCTCTCACACACACTCTCTGTCTCTCACACACACTCTCTGTCTCTCACACACTCTCTGTCTCTCACACACACTCTCTGTCTCTCACACACACTCTGTCTCTCACACACACTCTCTGTCTCTCACACACTCTCTGTCTCTCTCACACACACTCTGTCTCGCTCACACACACTCTCTGTCTCGCTCACACACTCTCTGTCTCGCTCACACACACTCTCTGTCTCTCACACACACTCTGTCTCTCACACACTCTCTCTGTCTCTCACACACACACTCTGCCTCTCACACACACACTCTCTGTCTCTCACACACACACTCTGCCTCTCACACACACACTCTCTGTCTCTCTCACACACACTCTCTGTCTCTCACACACACTCTCTGTCTCTCACACACACACTCTGTCTCTCACACACACTCTCTGTCTCTCTCACACACTCTCTGTCTCTCACACACACACTCTGTCTCTCAAACACACACTCTCTGTCTCACACACACTCTCTGTCTCTCACACACACTCTCTGTCTCTCACACACACTCTCTGTCTCTCACACACACTCTCTGCCTCTCACACACACTCTCTGTCTCACACACACTCTCTGCCTCTTACACACACTCTCTGTCTCACACACACTCTCTGTCTCACACACACTCTCTGTCTCACACACACTCTCTGTCTCTCACACACACTCTCTGTCTCTCTCACACACACTCTCTGTCTCTCACACACACTCTCTGTCTCTCACACACTCTCTGTCTCTCACACACACTCTCTGTCTCTCTCACACACACTCTCTGTCTCTCTCACACACTCTCTGTCTCTCACACACACACTCTGTCTCTCACACACTCTCTGTCTCTCACACACACTCTCTGTCTCTCACACACACTCTCTGTCTCGCTCACACACACTCTCTGTCTCTCACACACACTCTCTGTCTCGCTCACACACACACACTCTGTCTCTCACACACTCTCTGTCTCGCTCACACACACACTCTGTCTCTCACACACACTCTCTGTCTCGCTCACACACACTCTCTGTCTCTCACACACACACTCTGTCTCTCACACACACTCTCTGTCTCGCTCACACACACTCTCTGTCTCACACACACTCTCTGTCTCACACACACTCTCTGTCTCACACACACACTCTCTGTCTCACACACACACTCTCTGTCTCTCACACACACTCTCTGTCTCTCACACACACTCTCTGCCTCTCACACACTCTCTGTCTCGCTCACACACACTCTCTGTCTCTCACACACACTCTCTGTCTGCTCACACACACTCTCTGTCTCTCTCACACACACTCTCTGTCTCTCACACACACTCTGTCTCACACACACACTCTCTGTCTCTCACACACACACTCTCTGTCTCTCACATACACTCTCTGTCTCTCACACACACTCTCTGCCTCTCACACACACTCTCTGTCTGCTCACACACACTCTCTGTCTCTCTCACACACACTCTCTGTCTCTCACACACACTCTGTCTCACACACACACTCTCTGTCTCTCACACACACTCTGTCTCACACACACACTCTCTGTCTCGCTCACACACACTCTCTGTCTCTCTCACACACTCTCTGTCTGCTCACACACACTCTCTGTCGCTCACACACACTCTCTGTCTCTCACACACACCCTCTGTCTCTCTCACACACACTCTCTGTCTCGCTCACACACACTCTCTGTCTCTCTCACACACACTCTCTGTCTCTCACACACACTCTGTCTCACACACACTCTCTGTCTCGCTCACACACACTCTCTGTCTCTCACACACACTCTCTGTCTCTCACACACACTCTCTGTCTGCTCACACACACTCTCTGTCTGCTCACACACACTCTCTGCCTCTCACACACACTCTCTGTCTCTCACACACACTGTCTGTCTCTCTCACACACTCTGTCTCCCACACACACTCTCTGTCTCACTCACACTCTCTGTCTCTCACACACACTCTCTGTCTCTCTCACACACTCTCTGTCTCGCTCACACACACACTCTCTGTCTCTCACACACTCTCTGTCTCGCTCACACACACTCTCTGTCTCTCACACACACTCTCTGTCTCTCACACACACTCTCTGTCTCTCACACACTCTCTGTCTCACACACACACTCTCTGTCTCTCACACACACACTCTGTCTCTCACACACACACTCTGTCTCTCACACACACTCTCTGTCTCTCTCACACACTCTGTCTCCCACACACACTCTCTGTCTCACTCACACTCTCTGTCTCTCACACACACTCTCTGTCTCGCACACACACTCTCTGTCTCTCACACACTCTCTGTCTCTCACACACACTCTCTGTCTCTCACACACACTCTCTGTCTCTCTCACACACTCTCTGTCTCTCACACACACTCTCTGTCTCACACACACTCTCTGCCTCTCACACACACTCTCTGTCTCTCTCACACACTCTCTGTCTCTCACACACACTCTCTGTCTCTCACACACACTCTCTGTCTCTCTCACACACTCTCTGTCTCTCACACACACTCTCTGTCTCGCTCACACACACACTCTCTGTCTCTCACACACTCTCTGTCTCGCTCACACACACTCTCTGTCTCTCACACACACTCTCTGTCTCTCACACACACTCTCTGTCTCTCACACACACTCTCTGTCTCTCACACACACTCTCTGTCTCGCTCACACACACACTCTGTCACTCACACACTCTCTGTCTCTCACACACTCTCTGTCTCGCTCACACACACTCTCTGTCTCTAACACACACTCTCTGTCTCGCTCACACACACACTCTGTCGCTCACACACTCTCTGTCTCTCACACACTCTCTGTCTCGCTCACACACACTCTCTGTCTCTCACACACTCTCTGTCTCTCACACACACTCTCTGTCTCTCACACACACTCTGTCTCTCACACACACTCTCTGTCTCTCACACACACTCTGTCTCTCACACACTCTCTGTCTCTCTCACACACACTCTGTCTCGCTCACACACACTCTCTGTCTCGCTCACACACTCTCTGTCTCGCTCACACACACTCTCTGTCTCTCACACACACTCTGTCTCTCACACACTCTCTCTGTCTCTCACACACACACTCTGCCTCTCACACACACACTCTCTGTCTCTCACACACACACTCTGCCTCTCACACACACACTCTCTGTCTCTCTCACACACACTCTCTGTCTCTCACACACACTCTCTGTCTCTCACACACACACTCTGTCTCTCACACACACTCTCTGTCTCTCTCACACACTCTCTGTCTCTCACACACACTCTCTGTCTCTCAAACACACACTCTCTGTCTCACACACACTCTCTGTCTCTCACACACACTCTCTGTCTCTCACACACACTCTCTGTCTCTCACACACACTCTCTGCCTCTCACACACACTCTCTGTCTCACACACACTCTCTGCCTCTCACACACACTCTCTGTCTCACACACACTCTCTGTCTCACACACACTCTCTGTCTCACACACACTCTCTGTCTCTCACACACACTCTCTGTCTCTCTCACACACACTCTCTGTCTCTCACACACACTCTCTGTCTCTCACACACTCTCTGTCTCTCACACACACTCTCTGTCTCTCTCACACACACTCTCTGTCTCTCTCACACACTCTCTGTCTCTCACACACACACTCTGTCTCTCACACACTCTCTGTCTCTCACACACACTCTCTGTCTCGCTCACACACTCTGTCTCGCTCACACACACACTCTGTCTCTCACACACACTCTCTGTCTCTCACACACACTCTCTGTCTCTCACACACACTCTCTGTCTCTCACACACACTCTCTGTCTCTCACACACACTCTCTGCCTCTCACACACACTCTCTGTCTCTCACACACTCTCTGTCTCTCACACACTCTCTGTCTCTCTCACACACACTCTGTCTCTCACACACTCTCTGTCTCTCACACACTCTCTGTCTCGCTCACACACACTCTCTGTCTCTCACACACACTCTGTCTCTCACACACTCTCTCTGTCTCTCACACACACACTCTGCCTCTCACACACACACTCTCTGTCTCTCACACACACACTCTGCCTCTCACACACACACTCTCTGTCTCTCACACACACACTCTCTGTCTCTCTCACACACACTCTCTGTCTCTCACACACACTCTCTGTCTCTCACACACACACTCTGTCTCTCACACACACTCTCTGTCTCTCTCACACACTCTCTGTCTCTCACACACACTCTCTGTCTCTCAAACACACACTCTCTGTCTCACACACACTCTCTGTCTCTCACACACACTCTGTCTCTCACACACACTCTCTGTCTCTCACACACACTCTCTGCCTCTCACACACACTCTCTGTCTCACACACACTCTCTGCCTCTCACACACACTCTCTGTCTCACACACACTCTCTGTCTCACACACACTCTCTGTCTCACACACACTCTCTGTCTCTCACACACACTCTCTGTCTCTCTCACACACACTCTCTGTCTCTCACACACACTCTCTGTCTCTCACACACTCTCTGTCTCTCACACACACTCTCTGTCTCTCTCACACACACTCTCTGTCTCTCTCACACACTCTCTGTCTCTCACACACACACTCTGTCTCTCACACACTCTCTGTCTCTCACACACACTCTCTGTCTCGCTCACACACTCTGTCTCGCTCACACACACACTCTGTCTCTCACACACACTCTCTGTCTCTCACACACACTCTCTGTCTCTCACACACACTCTCTGTCTCTCACACACACTCTCTGTCTCTCACACACACTCTCTGCCTCTCACACACACTCTCTGTCTCTCACACACTCTCTGTCTCTCACACACTCTCTGTCTCTCTCACACACACTCTGTCTCTCACACACTCTCTGTCTCTCACACACTCTCTGTCTCGCTCACACACACTCTCTGTCTCTCACACACACTCTGTCTCTCACACACTCTCTCTGTCTCTCACACACACACTCTGCCTCTCACACACACACTCTCTGTCTCTCACACACACACTCTGCCTCTCACACACACACTCTCTGTCTCTCACACACACACTCTCTGTCTCTCTCACACACACTCTCTGTCTCTCACACACACTCTCTGTCTCTCACACACACACTCTGTCTCTCACACACACTCTCTGTCTCTCTCACACACTCTCTGTCTCTCACACACACACTCTGTCTCTCACACACACACTCTGTCTCTCAAACACACACTCTCTGTCTCACACACACTCTCTGTCTCTCACACACACTCTCTGTCTCTCACACACACTCTCTGTCTCTCACACACACTCTCTGCCTCTCACACACACTCTCTGTCTCACACACACTCTCTGCCTCTTACACACACTCTCTGTCTCACACACACTCTCTGTCTCACACACACTCTCTGTCTCACACACACTCTCTGTCTCTCACACACACTCTCTGTCTCTCTCACACACACTCTCTGTCTCTCACACACACTCTCTGTCTCTCACACACTCTCTGTCTCTCACACACACTCTCTGTCTCTCTCACACACACTCTCTGTCTCTCTCACACACTCTCTGTCTCTCACACACACACTCTGTCTCTCACACACTCTCTGTCTCTCACACACACTCTCTGTCTCGCTCACACACACTCTCTGTCTCTCACACACACTCTCTGTCTCGCTCACACACACACACTCTGTCTCTCACACACTCTCTGTCTCGCTCACACACACACTCTGTCTCTCACACACACACTCTGTCTCTCACACACACTCTCTGTCTCGCTCACACACACTCTCTGTCTCGCTCACACACACTCTCTGTCTCTCTCACACACTCTCTGTCTCACTCACACACACTCTCTGTCTCGCTCACACACACTCTCTGTCTCGCTCACACACACTCTCTGTCTCTCACACACACTCTCTGTCTCGCTCACACACACACACTCTGTCTCTCACACACACTCTCTGTCTCGCTCACACACACACTCTGTCTCTCACACACACTCTCTGTCTCTCACACACACTCTCTGTCTCTCACACACACTCTGTCTCTCTCACACACACTCTGTCTCTCTCACACACTCTCTGTCTCTCTCACACACTCTCTGTCTCACTCACACACACTCTCTGTCTCACTCACACACACACTCTCTGTCTCACTCACACACACACACTCTGTCTCACACACACACTCTCTGTCTCGCTCACACACACTCTCTGTCTCTCTCACACACTCTCTGTCTGCTCACACACACTCTCTGTCGCTCACACACACTCTCTGTCTCTCACACACACCCTCTGTCTCTCTCACACACACTCTCTGTCTCGCTCACACACACTCTCTGTCTCTCTCACACACACTCTCTGTCTCTCACACACACTCTGTCTCACACACACTCTCTGTCTCGCTCACACACACTCTCTGTCTCTCACACACACTCTCTGTCTCTCACACACACTCTCTGTCTGCTCACACACACTCTCTGTCTGCTCACACACACTCTCTGTCTGCTCACACACACTCTCTGCCTCTCACACACACTCTCTGTCTCTCACACACACTGTCTGTCTCTCTCACACACTCTGTCTCCCACACACACTCTCTGTCTCACTCACACTCTCTGTCTCTCACACACACTCTCTGTCTCTCTCACACACTCTCTGTCTCGCTCACACTCTCTGTCTCTCACACACACTCTCTGTCTCTCACACACACTCTCTGTCTCTCACACACTCTCTGTCTCTCACACACACTCTCTGTCTCTCACACACACTCTGTCTCTCACACACACTCTCTGTCTCTCACACACTCTCTGTCTCTCTCACACACACTCTGTCTCGCTCACACACACTCTCTGTCTCGCTCACACACACTCTCTGTCTCGCTCACACACACTCTCTGTCTCTCACACACACTCTGTCTCTCACACACTCTCTCTGTCTCTCACACACACACTCTGCCTCTCACACACACACTCTCTGTCTCTCACACACACACTCTGCCTCTCACACACACACTCTCTGTCTCTCTCACACACACTCTCTGTCTCTCACACACACTCTCTGTCTCTCACACACACACTCTGTCTCTCACACACACTCTCTGTCTCTCTCACACACACTCTGTCTCTCACACACACTCTCTGTCTCCCACACACACTCTGTCTCTCACACACACTCTCTGTCTCTCACACACTCTCTGTCTCTCACACACTCTCTGTCTCTCTCACACACACTCTCTGTCTCTCACACACTCTCTGTCTCTCTCACACACACTCTGTCTCCCACACACACTCTCTGTCTCTCACACACTCTCTGTCTCTCACACACTCTCTGTCTCTCTCACACACACTCTGTCTCTCACACACTCTCTGTCTCTCACACACTCTCTGTCTCGCTCACACACACTCTCTGTCTCTCACACACACTCTGTCTCTCACACACTCTCTCTGTCTCTCACACACACACTCTGCCTCTCACACACACACTCTCTGTCTCTCACACACACACTCTGCCTCTCACACACACACTCTCTGTCTCTCACACACACACTCTCTGTCTCTCTCACACACACTCTCTGTCTCTCACACACACTCTCTGTCTCTCACACACACACTCTGTCTCTCACACACACTCTCTGTCTCTCTCACACACTCTCTGTCTCTCACACACACACTCTGTCTCTCAAACACACACTCTCTGTCTCACACACACTCTCTGTCTCTCACACACACTCTCTGTCTCTCACACACACTCTCTGTCTCTCACACACACTCTCTGCCTCTCACACACACTCTCTGTCTCACACACACTCTCTGCCTCTTACACACACTCTCTGTCTCACACACACTCTCTGTCTCACACACACTCTCTGTCTCACACACACTCTCTGTCTCTCACACACACTCTCTGTCTCTCTCACACACACTCTCTGTCTCTCACACACACTCTCTGTCTCTCACACACTCTCTGTCTCTCACACACACTCTCTGTCTCTCTCACACACACTCTCTGTCTCTCTCACACACTCTCTGTCTCTCACACACACACTCTGTCTCTCACACACTCTCTGTCTCTCACACACACTCTCTGTCTCGCTCACACACACTCTCTGTCTCTCACACACACTCTCTGTCTCGCTCACACACACACACTCTGTCTCTCACACACTCTCTGTCTCGCTCACACACACACTCTGTCTCTCACACACACACTCTGTCTCTCACACACACACTCTGTCTCTCACACACACTCTCTGTCTCGCTCACACACACTCTCTGTCTCGCTCACACACACTCTCTGTCTCTCTCACACACTCTCTGTCTCACTCACACACACTCTCTGTCTCGCTCACACACACTCTCTGTCTCGCTCACACACACTCTCTGTCTCTCACACACACTCTCTGTCTCGCTCACACACACACACTCTGTCTCTCACACACACTCTCTGTCTCGCTCACACACACACTCTGTCTCTCACACACACTCTCTGTCTCTCACACACACTCTCTGTCTCTCACACACACTCTGTCTCTCTCACACACACTCTGTCTCTCTCACACACTCTCTGTCTCTCTCACACACTCTCTGTCTCACTCACACACACTCTCTGTCTCACTCACACACACACTCTCTGTCTCACTCACACACACACACTCTGTCTCACACACACACTCTCTGTCTCGCTCACACACACTCTCTGTCTCTCTCACACACTCTCTGTCTGCTCACACACACTCTCTGTCGCTCACACACACTCTCTGTCTCTCACACACACCCTCTGTCTCTCTCACACACACTCTCTGTCTCGCTCACACACACTCTCTGTCTCTCTCACACACACTCTCTGTCTCTCACACACACTCTGTCTCACACACACTCTCTGTCTCGCTCACACACACTCTCTGTCTCTCACACACACTCTCTGTCTCTCACACACACTCTCTGTCTGCTCACACACACTCTCTGTCTGCTCACACACACTCTCTGCCTCTCACACACACTCTCTGTCTCTCACACACACTGTCTGTCTCTCTCACACACTCTGTCTCCCACACACACTCTCTGTCTCACTCACACTCTCTGTCTCTCACACACACTCTCTGTCTCTCTCACACACTCTCTGTCTCGCTCACACTCTCTGTCTCTCACACACACTCTCTGTCTCTCACACACACTCTCTGTCTCTCACACACTCTCTGTCTCTCACACACACTCTCTGTCTCTCACACACACTCTGTCTCTCACACACACTCTCTGTCTCTCACACACTCTCTGTCTCTCTCACACACACTCTGTCTCGCTCACACACACTCTCTGTCTCGCTCACACACTCTCTGTCTCGCTCACACACACTCTCTGTCTCTCACACACACTCTGTCTCTCACACACTCTCTCTGTCTCTCACACACACACTCTGCCTCTCACACACACACTCTCTGTCTCTCACACACACACTCTGCCTCTCACACACACACTCTCTGTCTCTCTCACACACACTCTCTGTCTCTCACACACACTCTCTGTCTCTCACACACACACTCTGTCTCTCACACACACTCTCTGTCTCTCTCACACACACTCTGTCTCTCACACACACTCTCTGTCTCCCACACACACTCTGTCTCTCACACACACTCTCTGTCTCTCACACACTCTCTGTCTCTCACACACTCTCTGTCTCTCTCACACACACTCTCTGTCTCTCACACACTCTCTGTCTCTCTCACACACACTCTGTCTCCCACACACACTCTCTGTCTCTCACACACTCTCTGTCTCTCACACACTCTCTGTCTCTCACACACTCTCTGTCTCTCTCACACACACTCTGTCTCTCACACACTCTCTGTCTCTCACACACTCTCTGTCTCGCTCACACACACTCTCTGTCTCTCACACACACTCTCTGTCTCTCACACACTCTCTCTGTCTCTCACACACACACTCTGCCTCTCACACACACACTCTCTGTCTCTCACACACACACTCTGCCTCTCACACACACACTCTCTGTCTCTCACACACACACTCTCTGTCTCTCTCACACACACTCTCTGTCTCTCACACACACTCTCTGTCTCTCACACACACACTCTGTCTCTCACACACACTCTCTGTCTCTCTCACACACTCTCTGTCTCTCACACACACACTCTGTCTCTCACACACTCTCTGTCTCTCACACACTCTCTGTCTCTCTCACACACACTCTCTGTCTCTCACACACTCTCTGTCTCTCTCACACACACTCTGTCTCCCACACACACTCTCTGTCTCTCACACACTCTCTGTCTCTCACACACTCTCTGTCTCTCTCACACACACTCTGTCTCTCACACACTCTCTGTCTCTCACACACTCTCTGTCTCGCTCACACACACTCTCTGTCTCTCACACACACTCTGTCTCTCACACACTCTCTCTGTCTCTCACACACACACTCTGCCTCTCACACACACACTCTCTGTCTCTCACACACACACTCTGCCTCTCACACACACACTCTCTGTCTCTCACACACACACTCTCTGTCTCTCTCACACACACTCTCTGTCTCTCACACACACTCTCTGTCTCTCACACACACACTCTGTCTCTCACACACACACTCTGTCTCTCACACACACTCTCTGTCTCTCTCACACACTCTCTGTCTCTCACACACACACTCTGTCTCTCAAACACACACTCTCTGTCTCACACACACTCTCTGTCTCTCACACACACTCTCTGTCTCTCACACACACTCTCTGTCTCTCACACACACTCTCTGTCTCTCACACACACTCTCTGCCTCTCACACACACTCTCTGTCTCACACACACTCTCTGCCTCTTACACACACTCTCTGTCTCACACACACTCTCTGTCTCACACACACTCTCTGTCTCACACACACTCTCTGTCTCTCACACACACTCTCTGTCTCTCTCACACACACTCTCTGTCTCTCACACACACTCTCTGTCTCTCACACACTCTCTGTCTCTCACACACACTCTCTGTCTCTCTCACACACACTCTCTGTCTCTCTCACACACTCTCTGTCTCTCACACACACACTCTGTCTCTCACACACTCTCTGTCTCTCACACACACTCTCTGTCTCGCTCACACACACTCTCTGTCTCTCACACACACTCTCTGTCTCGCTCACACACACACACTCTGTCTCTCACACACTCTCTGTCTCGCTCACACACACACTCTGTCTCTCACACACACACTCTGTCTCTCACACACACTCTCTGTCTCGCTCACACACACTCTCTGTCTCGCTCACACACACTCTCTGTCTCGCTCACACACACTCTCTGTCTCTCTCACACACTCTCTGTCTCGCTCACACACACTCTCTGTCTCGCTCACACACACTCTCTGTCTCGCTCACACACACTCTCTGTCTCTCACACACACTCTCTGTCTCGCTCACACACACACACTCTGTCTCTCACACACACTCTCTGTCTCGCTCACACACACACTCTGTCTCTCACACACACTCTCTGTCTCTCTCACACACACTCTCTGTCTCTCACACACACTCTCTGTCTCTCACACACACTCTGTCTCTCTCACACACACTCTGTCTCTCTCACACACTCTCTGTCTCTCTCACACACTCTCTGTCTCACTCACACACACTCTCTGTCTCACTCACACACACACTCTCTGTCTCACTCACACACACACACTCTGTCTCACACACACACTCTCTGTCTCGCTCACACACACTCTCTGTCTCTCTCACACACTCTCTGTCTGCTCACACACACTCTCTGTCGCTCACACACACTCTCTGTCTCTCACACACACCCTCTGTCTCTCTCACACACACTCTCTGTCTCGCTCACACACACTCTCTGTCTCTCTCACACACACTCTCTGTCTCTCACACACACTCTGTCTCACACACACTCTCTGTCTCGCTCACACACACTCTCTGTCTCTCACACACACTCTCTGTCTCTCACACACACTCTCTGTCTGCTCACACACACTCTCTGTCTGCTCACACACACTCTCTGCCTCTCACACACACTCTCTGTCTCTCACACACACTGTCTGTCTCTCTCACACACTCTGTCTCCCACACACACTCTCTGTCTCACTCACACTCTCTGTCTCTCACACACACTCTCTGTCTCTCTCACACACTCTCTGTCTCGCTCACACACACACTCTCTGTCTCTCACACACTCTCTGTCTCGCTCACACACACTCTCTGTCTCTCACACACACTCTCTGTCTCTCACACACACTCTCTGTCTCTCACACACTCTCTGTCTCACACACACACTCTCTGTCTCTCACACACACACTCTGTCTCTCACACACACTCTCTGTCTCTCTCACACACTCTGTCTCCCACACACACTCTCTGTCTCACTCACACTCTCTGTCTCTCACACACACTCTCTGTCTCGCACACACACTCTCTGTCTCTCACACACTCTCTGTCTCTCACACACACTCTCTGTCTCTCACACACACTCTCTGTCTCTCTCACACACTCTCTGTCTCTCACACACACTCTCTGTCTCGCTCACACACACACTCTCTGTCTCTCACACACTCTCTGTCTCGCTCACACACACTCTCTGTCTCTCACACACACTCTCTGTCTCTCACACACACTCTCTGTCTCTCACACACACTCTCTGTCTCTCACACACACTCTCTGTCTCGCTCACACACACACTCTGTCGCTCACACACTCTCTGTCTCTCACACACTCTCTGTCTCGCTCACACACACTCTCTGTCTCTAACACACACTCTCTGTCTCGCTCACACACACACTCTGTCGCTCACACACTCTCTGTCTCTCACACACTCTCTGTCTCGCTCACACACACTCTCTGTCTCTCACACACTCTCTGTCTCTCTCACACACACTCTGTCTCGCTCACACACACTCTCTGTCTCGCTCACACACTCTCTGTCTCGCTCACACACACTCTCTGTCTCTCACACACACTCTGTCTCTCACACACTCTCTCTGTCTCTCACACACACACTCTGCCTCTCACACACACACTCTCTGTCTCTCACACACACACTCTGCCTCTCACACACACACTCTCTGTCTCTCTCACACACACTCTCTGTCTCTCACACACACTCTCTGTCTCTCACACACACACTCTGTCTCTCACACACACTCTCTGTCTCTCTCACACACTCTCTGTCTCTCACACACACTCTCTGTCTCTCAAACACACACTCTCTGTCTCACACACACTCTCTGTCTCTCACACACACTCTCTGTCTCTCACACACACTCTCTGTCTCTCACACACACTCTCTGCCTCTCACACACACTCTCTGTCTCACACACACTCTCTGCCTCTCACACACACTCTCTGTCTCACACACACTCTCTGTCTCACACACACTCTCTGTCTCACACACACTCTCTGTCTCTCACACACACTCTCTGTCTCTCTCACACACACTCTCTGTCTCTCACACACACTCTCTGTCTCTCACACACTCTCTGTCTCTCACACACACTCTCTGTCTCTCTCACACACACTCTCTGTCTCTCTCACACACTCTCTGTCTCTCACACACACACTCTGTCTCTCACACACTCTCTGTCTCTCACACACACTCTCTGTCTCGCTCACACACTCTGTCTCGCTCACACACACACTCTGTCTCTCACACACACTCTCTGTCTCTCACACACACTCTCTGTCTCTCACACACACTCTCTGTCTCTCACACACACTCTCTGTCTCTCACACACACTCTCTGCCTCTCACACACACTCTCTGTCTCTCACACACTCTCTGTCTCTCACACACTCTCTGTCTCTCTCACACACACTCTGTCTCTCACACACTCTCTGTCTCTCACACACTCTCTGTCTCGCTCACACACACTCTCTGTCTCTCACACACACTCTGTCTCTCACACACTCTCTCTGTCTCTCACACACACACTCTGCCTCTCACACACACACTCTCTGTCTCTCACACACACACTCTGCCTCTCACACACACACTCTCTGTCTCTCACACACACACTCTCTGTCTCTCTCACACACACTCTCTGTCTCTCACACACACTCTCTGTCTCTCACACACACACTCTGTCTCTCACACACACTCTCTGTCTCTCTCACACACTCTCTGTCTCTCACACACACTCTCTGTCTCTCAAACACACACTCTCTGTCTCACACACACTCTCTGTCTCTCACACACACTCTCTGTCTCTCACACACACTCTCTGTCTCTCACACACACTCTCTGCCTCTCACACACACTCTCTGTCTCACACACACTCTCTGCCTCTCACACACACTCTCTGTCTCACACACACTCTCTGTCTCACACACACTCTCTGTCTCACACACACTCTCTGTCTCACACACACTCTCTGTCTCTCACACACACTCTCTGTCTCTCTCACACACACTCTCTGTCTCTCACACACACTCTCTGTCTCTCACACACTCTCTGTCTCTCACACACACTCTCTGTCTCTCTCACACACACTCTCTGTCTCTCTCACACACTCTCTGTCTCTCACACACACACTCTGTCTCTCACACACTCTCTGTCTCTCACACACTCTCTGTCTCTCACACACACTCTCTGTCTCGCTCACACACTCTGTCTCGCTCACACACACACTCTGTCTCTCACACACACTCTCTGTCTCTCACACACACTCTCTGTCTCTCACACACACTCTCTGTCTCTCACACACACTCTCTGTCTCTCACACACACTCTCTGTCTCTCACACACACTCTCTGCCTCTCACACACACTCTCTGTCTCTCACACACTCTCTGTCTCTCACACACTCTCTGTCTCTCTCACACACACTCTGTCTCTCACACACTCTGTCTCTCACACACTCTCTGTCTCGCTCACACACACTCTCTGTCTCTCACACACACTCTGTCTCTCACACACTCTCTCTGTCTCTCACACACACACTCTGCCTCTCACACACACACTCTCTGTCTCTCACACACACACTCTGCCTCTCACACACACACTCTCTGTCTCTCACACACACACTCTCTGTCTCTCTCACACACACTCTCTGTCTCTCACACACACTCTCTGTCTCTCACACACACACTCTGTCTCTCACACACACTCTCTGTCTCTCTCACACACTCTCTGTCTCTCACACACACACTCTGTCTCTCAAACACACACTCTCTGTCTCACACACACTCTCTGTCTCTCACACACACTCTCTGTCTCTCACACACACTCTCTGTCTCTCACACACACTCTCTGCCTCTCACACACACTCTCTGTCTCACACACACTCTCTGCCTCTTACACACACTCTCTGTCTCACACACACTCTCTGTCTCACACACACTCTCTGTCTCACACACACTCTCTGTCTCTCACACACACTCTCTGTCTCTCTCACACACACTCTCTGTCTCTCACACACACTCTCTGTCTCTCACACACTCTCTGTCTCTCACACACACTCTCTGTCTCTCTCACACACACTCTCTGTCTCTCTCACACACTCTCTGTCTCTCTCACACACTCTCTGTCTCTCACACACTCTCTGTCTCTCACACACACTCTCTGTCTCGCTCACACACACTCTCTGTCTCTCACACACACTCTCTGTCTCGCTCACACACACACACTCTGTCTCTCACACACTCTCTGTCTCGCTCACACACACACTCTGTCTCTCACACACACACTCTGTCTCTCACACACACTCTCTGTCTCGCTCACACACACTCTCTGTCTCGCTCACACACACTCTCTGTCTCTCTCACACACTCTCTGTCTCACTCACACACACTCTCTGTCTCGCTCACACACACTCTCTGTCTCGCTCACACACACTCTCTGTCTCTCACACACACTCTCTGTCTCTCACACACACTCTCTGTCTCGCTCACACACACACACTCTGTCTCTCACACACACTCTCTGTCTCGCTCACACACACACTCTGTCTCTCACACACACTCTCTGTCTCTCACACACACTCTCTGTCTCTCACACACACTCTGTCTCTCTCACACACACTCTGTCTCTCTCACACACTCTCTGTCTCTCTCACACACTCTCTGTCTCACTCACACACACTCTCTGTCTCACTCACACACACACTCTCTGTCTCACTCACACACACACACTCTGTCTCACACACACACTCTCTGTCTCTCACACACACACTCTCTGTCTCGCTCACACACACTCTCTGTCTCTCTCACACACTCTCTGTCTGCTCACACACACTCTCTGTCGCTCACACACACTCTCTGTCTCTCACACACACCCTCTGTCTCTCTCACACACACTCTCTGTCTCGCTCACACACACTCTCTGTCTCTCTCACACACACTCTCTGTCTCTCACACACACTCTGTCTCACACACACTCTCTGTCTCGCTCACACACACTCTCTGTCTCTCACACACACTCTCTGTCTCTCACACACACTCTCTGTCTGCTCACACACACTCTCTGTCTGCTCACACACACTCTCTGCCTCTCACACACACTCTCTGTCTCTCACACACACTGTCTGTCTCTCTCACACACTCTGTCTCCCACACACACTCTCTGTCTCACTCACACTCTCTGTCTCTCACACACACTCTCTGTCTCTCTCACACACTCTCTGTCTCGCTCACACTCTCTGTCTCTCACACACACTCTCTGTCTCTCACACACACTCTCTGTCTCTCACACACTCTCTGTCTCTCACACACACTCTCTGTCTCTCACACACACTCTGTCTCTCACACACACTCTCTGTCTCTCACACACTCTCTGTCTCTCTCACACACACTCTGTCTCGCTCACACACACTCTCTGTCTCGCTCACACACTCTCTGTCTCGCTCACACACACTCTCTGTCTCTCACACACACTCTGTCTCTCACACACTCTCTCTGTCTCTCACACACACACTCTGCCTCTCACACACACACTCTCTGTCTCTCACACACACACTCTGCCTCTCACACACACACTCTCTGTCTCTCTCACACACACTCTCTGTCTCTCACACACACTCTCTGTCTCTCACACACACACTCTGTCTCTCACACACACTCTCTGTCTCTCTCACACACACTCTGTCTCTCACACACACTCTCTGTCTCCCACACACACTCTGTCTCTCACACACACTCTCTGTCTCTCACACACTCTCTGTCTCTCACACACTCTCTGTCTCTCTCACACACACTCTCTGTCTCTCACACACTCTCTGTCTCTCTCACACACACTCTGTCTCCCACACACACTCTCTGTCTCTCACACACTCTCTGTCTCTCACACACTCTCTGTCTCTCTCACACACACTCTGTCTCTCACACACTCTCTGTCTCTCACACACTCTCTGTCTCGCTCACACACACTCTCTGTCTCTCACACACACTCTGTCTCTCACACACTCTCTCTGTCTCTCACACACACACTCTGCCTCTCACACACACACTCTCTGTCTCTCACACACACACTCTGCCTCTCACACACACACTCTCTGTCTCTCACACACACACTCTCTGTCTCTCTCACACACACTCTCTGTCTCTCACACACACTCTCTGTCTCTCACACACACACTCTGTCTCTCACACACACTCTCTGTCTCTCTCACACACTCTCTGTCTCTCACACACACACTCTGTCTCTCAAACACACACTCTCTGTCTCACACACACTCTCTGTCTCTCACACACACTCTCTGTCTCTCACACACACTCTCTGTCTCTCACACACACTCTCTGCCTCTCACACACACTCTCTGTCTCACACACACTCTCTGCCTCTTACACACACTCTCTGTCTCACACACACTCTCTGTCTCACACACACTCTCTGTCTCACACACACTCTCTGTCTCTCACACACACTCTCTGTCTCTCTCACACACACTCTCTGTCTCTCACACACACTCTCTGTCTCTCACACACTCTCTGTCTCTCACACACACTCTCTGTCTCTCTCACACACACTCTCTGTCTCTCTCACACACTCTCTGTCTCTCACACACACACTCTGTCTCTCACACACTCTCTGTCTCTCACACACACTCTCTGTCTCGCTCACACACACTCTCTGTCTCTCACACACACTCTCTGTCTCGCTCACACACACACACTCTGTCTCTCACACACTCTCTGTCTCGCTCACACACACACTCTGTCTCTCACACACACACTCTGTCTCTCACACACACTCTCTGTCTCGCTCACACACACTCTCTGTCTCGCTCACACACACTCTCTGTCTCACTCACACACACTCTCTGTCTCACTCACACACACTCTCTGTCTCGCTCACACACACTCTCTGTCTCGCTCACACACACTCTCTGTCTCTCACACACACTCTCTGTCTCGCTCACACACACACACTCTGTCTCTCACACACACTCTCTGTCTCGCTCACACACACACTCTGTCTCTCACACACACTCTCTGTCTCTCACACACACTCTCTGTCTCTCACACACACTCTGTCTCTCTCACACACACTCTGTCTCTCTCACACACTCTCTGTCTCTCTCACACACTCTCTGTCTCACTCACACACACTCTCTGTCTCACTCACACACACACTCTCTGTCTCACTCACACACACACACTCTGTCTCACACACACACACTCTGTCTCTCACACACACACTCTGTCTCTCACACACTCTCTGTCTCTCACACACACTCTCTGTCTCGCTCACACACTCTGTCTCGCTCACACACACACTCTGTCTCTCACACACACTCTCTGTCTCTCACACACACTCTCTGTCTCTCACACACACTCTCTGTCTCTCACACACACTCTCTGTCTCTCACACACACTCTCTGCCTCTCACACACACTCTCTGTCTCTCACACACTCTCTGTCTCTCACACACTCTCTGTCTCTCTCACACACACTCTGTCTCTCACACACTCTCTGTCTCTCACACACTCTCTGTCTCGCTCACACACACTCTCTGTCTCTCACACACACTCTGTCTCTCACACACTCTCTCTGTCTCTCACACACACACTCTGCCTCTCACACACACACTCTCTGTCTCTCACACACACACTCTGCCTCTCACACACACACTCTCTGTCTCTCACACACACACTCTCTGTCTCTCTCACACACACTCTCTGTCTCTCACACACACTCTCTGTCTCTCACACACACACTCTGTCTCTCACACACACTCTCTGTCTCTCTCACACACTCTCTGTCTCTCACACACACTCTCTGTCTCTCAAACACACACTCTCTGTCTCACACACACTCTCTGTCTCTCACACACACTCTCTGTCTCTCACACACACTCTCTGTCTCTCACACACACTCTCTGCCTCTCACACACACTCTCTGTCTCACACACACTCTCTGCCTCTCACACACACTCTCTGTCTCACACACACTCTCTGTCTCACACACACTCTCTGTCTCACACACACTCTCTGTCTCTCACACACACTCTCTGTCTCTCTCACACACACTCTCTGTCTCTCACACACACTCTCTGTCTCTCACACACTCTCTGTCTCTCACACACACTCTCTGTCTCTCTCACACACACTCTCTGTCTCTCTCACACACTCTCTGTCTCTCACACACACACTCTGTCTCTCACACACTCTCTGTCTCTCACACACTCTCTGTCTCTCACACACACTCTCTGTCTCGCTCACACACTCTGTCTCGCTCACACACACACTCTGTCTCTCACACACACTCTCTGTCTCTCACACACACTCTCTGTCTCTCACACACACTCTCTGTCTCTCACACACACTCTCTGTCTCTCACACACACTCTCTGTCTCTCACACACACTCTCTGCCTCTCACACACACTCTCTGTCTCTCACACACTCTCTGTCTCTCACACACTCTCTGTCTCTCTCACACACACTCTGTCTCTCACACACTCTCTGTCTCTCACACACTCTCTGTCTCGCTCACACACACTCTCTGTCTCTCACACACACTCTGTCTCTCACACACTCTCTCTGTCTCTCACACACACACTCTGCCTCTCACACACACACTCTCTGTCTCTCACACACACACTCTGCCTCTCACACACACACTCTCTGTCTCTCACACACACACTCTCTGTCTCTCTCACACACACTCTCTGTCTCTCACACACACTCTCTGTCTCTCACACACACACTCTGTCTCTCACACACACTCTCTGTCTCTCTCACACACTCTCTGTCTCTCACACACACACTCTGTCTCTCAAACACACACTCTCTGTCTCACACACACTCTCTGTCTCTCACACACACTCTCTGTCTCTCACACACACTCTCTGTCTCTCACACACACTCTCTGCCTCTCACACACACTCTCTGTCTCACACACACTCTCTGCCTCTTACACACACTCTCTGTCTCACACACACTCTCTGTCTCACACACACTCTCTGTCTCACACACACTCTCTGTCTCTCACACACACTCTCTGTCTCTCTCACACACACTCTCTGTCTCTCACACACACTCTCTGTCTCTCACACACTCTCTGTCTCTCACACACACTCTCTGTCTCTCTCACACACACTCTCTGTCTCTCTCACACACTCTCTGTCTCTCACACACACACTCTGTCTCTCACACACTCTCTGTCTCTCACACACACTCTCTGTCTCGCTCACACACACTCTCTGTCTCTCACACACACTCTCTGTCTCGCTCACACACACACACTCTGTCTCTCACACACTCTCTGTCTCGCTCACACACACACTCTGTCTCTCACACACACACTCTGTCTCTCACACACACTCTCTGTCTCGCTCACACACACTCTCTGTCTCGCTCACACACACTCTCTGTCTCTCTCACACACTCTCTGTCTCACTCACACACACTCTCTGTCTCGCTCACACACACTCTCTGTCTCGCTCACACACACTCTCTGTCTCTCACACACACTCTCTGTCTCGCTCACACACACACACTCTGTCTCTCACACACACTCTCTGTCTCGCTCACACACACACTCTGTCTCTCACACACACTCTCTGTCTCTCACACACACTCTCTGTCTCTCACACACACTCTGTCTCTCTCACACACACTCTGTCTCTCTCACACACTCTCTGTCTCTCTCACACACTCTCTGTCTCACTCACACACACTCTCTGTCTCACTCACACACACACTCTCTGTCTCACTCACACACACACACTCTGTCTCACACACACACTCTCTGTCTCTCACACACACACTCTCTGTCTCGCTCACACACACTCTCTGTCTCTCTCACACACTCTCTGTCTGCTCACACACACTCTCTGTCGCTCACACACACTCTCTGTCTCTCACACACACCCTCTGTCTCTCTCACACACACTCTCTGTCTCGCTCACACACACTCTCTGTCTCTCTCACACACACTCTCTGTCTCTCACACACACTCTGTCTCACACACACTCTCTGTCTCGCTCACACACACTCTCTGTCTCTCACACACACTCTCTGTCTCTCACACACACTCTCTGTCTGCTCACACACACTCTCTGTCTGCTCACACACACTCTCTGCCTCTCACACACACTCTCTGTCTCTCACACACACTGTCTGTCTCTCTCACACACTCTGTCTCCCACACACACTCTCTGTCTCACTCACACTCTCTGTCTCTCACACACACTCTCTGTCTCTCTCACACACTCTCTGTCTCGCTCACACTCTCTGTCTCTCACACACACTCTCTGTCTCTCACACACACTCTCTGTCTCTCACACACTCTCTGTCTCTCACACACACTCTCTGTCTCTCACACACACTCTGTCTCTCACACACACTCTCTGTCTCTCACACACTCTCTGTCTCTCTCACACACACTCTGTCTCGCTCACACACACTCTCTGTCTCGCTCACACACTCTCTGTCTCGCTCACACACACTCTCTGTCTCTCACACACACTCTGTCTCTCACACACTCTCTCTGTCTCTCACACACACACTCTGCCTCTCACACACACACTCTCTGTCTCTCACACACACACTCTGCCTCTCACACACACACTCTCTGTCTCTCTCACACACACTCTCTGTCTCTCACACACACTCTCTGTCTCTCACACACACACTCTGTCTCTCACACACACTCTCTGTCTCTCTCACACACACTCTGTCTCTCACACACACTCTCTGTCTCCCACACACACTCTGTCTCTCACACACACTCTCTGTCTCTCACACACTCTCTGTCTCTCACACACTCTCTGTCTCTCTCACACACACTCTCTGTCTCTCACACACTCTCTGTCTCTCTCACACACACTCTGTCTCCCACACACACTCTCTGTCTCTCACACACTCTCTGTCTCTCACACACTCTCTGTCTCTCTCACACACACTCTGTCTCTCACACACTCTCTGTCTCTCACACACTCTCTGTCTCGCTCACACACACTCTCTGTCTCTCACACACACTCTGTCTCTCACACACTCTCTCTGTCTCTCACACACACACTCTGCCTCTCACACACACACTCTCTGTCTCTCACACACACACTCTGCCTCTCACACACACACTCTCTGTCTCTCACACACACACTCTCTGTCTCTCTCACACACACTCTCTGTCTCTCACACACACTCTCTGTCTCTCACACACACACTCTGTCTCTCACACACACTCTCTGTCTCTCTCACACACTCTCTGTCTCTCACACACACACTCTGTCTCTCAAACACACACTCTCTGTCTCACACACACTCTCTGTCTCTCACACACACTCTCTGTCTCTCACACACACTCTCTGTCTCTCACACACACTCTCTGCCTCTCACACACACTCTCTGTCTCACACACACTCTCTGCCTCTTACACACACTCTCTGTCTCACACACACTCTCTGTCTCACACACACTCTCTGTCTCACACACACTCTCTGTCTCTCACACACACTCTCTGTCTCTCTCACACACACTCTCTGTCTCTCACACACACTCTCTGTCTCTCACACACTCTCTGTCTCTCACACACACTCTCTGTCTCTCTCACACACACTCTCTGTCTCTCTCACACACTCTCTGTCTCTCACACACACACTCTGTCTCTCACACACTCTCTGTCTCTCACACACACTCTCTGTCTCGCTCACACACACTCTCTGTCTCTCACACACACTCTCTGTCTCGCTCACACACACACACTCTGTCTCTCACACACTCTCTGTCTCGCTCACACACACACTCTGTCTCTCACACACACACTCTGTCTCTCACACACACTCTCTGTCTCGCTCACACACACTCTCTGTCTCGCTCACACACACTCTCTGTCTCACTCACACACACTCTCTGTCTCACTCACACACACTCTCTGTCTCGCTCACACACACTCTCTGTCTCGCTCACACACACTCTCTGTCTCTCACACACACTCTCTGTCTCGCTCACACACACACACTCTGTCTCTCACACACACTCTCTGTCTCGCTCACACACACACTCTGTCTCTCACACACACTCTCTGTCTCTCACACACACTCTCTGTCTCTCACACACACTCTCTGTCTCTCACACACACACTCTGTCTCTCTCACACACACTCTCTGTCTCTCACACACACTCTGTCTCTCTCACACACACTCTGTCTCTCTCACACACTCTCTGTCTCTCTCACACACTCTCTGTCTCACTCACACACACTCTCTGTCTCACTCACACACACACTCTCTGTCTCACTCACACACACACACTCTGTCTCACACACACACTCTCTGTCTCGCTCACACACACTCTCTGTCTCTCTCACACACTCTCTGTCTGCTCACACACACTCTCTGTCGCTCACACACACTCTCTGTCTCTCACACACACCCTCTGTCTCTCACACACACACTCTCTGTCTCGCTCACACACACTCTCTGTCTCTCTCACACACACTCTCTGTCTCTCACACACACTCTGTCTCACACACACTCTCTGTCTCGCTCACACACACTCTCTGTCTCTCACACACACTCTCTGTCTCTCACACACACTCTCTGTCTGCTCACACACACTCTCTGTCTGCTCACACACACTCTCTGCCTCTCACACACACTCTCTGTCTCTCACACACACTGTCTGTCTCTCTCACACACTCTGTCTCCCACACACACTCTCTGTCTCACTCACACTCTCTGTCTCTCACACACACTCTCTGTCTCTCTCACACACTCTCTGTCTCGCTCACACTCTCTGTCTCTCACACACACTCTCTGTCTCTCACACACACTCTCTGTCTCTCACACACTCTCTGTCTCTCACACACACTCTCTGTCTCTCACACACTCTCTGTCTCTCACACACACTCTCTGTCTCTCACACACTCTCTGTCTCTCTCACACACACTCTGTCTCGCTCACACACACTCTCTGTCTCGCTCACACACTCTCTGTCTCGCTCACACACACTCTCTGTCTCTCACACACACTCTGTCTCTCACACACTCTCTCTGTCTCTCACACACACACTCTGCCTCTCACACACACACTCTCTGTCTCTCACACACACACTCTGCCTCTCACACACACACTCTCTGTCTCTCTCACACACACTCTCTGTCTCTCACACACACTCTCTGTCTCTCACACACACACTCTGTCTCTCACACACACTCTCTGTCTCTCTCACACACTCTCTGTCTCTCACACACACACTCTGTCTCTCAAACACACACTCTCTGTCTCACACACACTCTCTGTCTCTCACACACACTCTCTGTCTCTCACACACACTCTCTGTCTCTCACACACACTCTCTGCCTCTCACACACACTCTCTGTCTCACACACACTCTCTGCCTCTTACACACACTCTCTGTCTCACACACACTCTCTGTCTCACACACACTCTCTGTCTCACACACACTCTCTGTCTCTCACACACACTCTCTGTCTCTCTCACACACACTCTCTGTCTCTCACACACACTCTCTGTCTCTCACACACTCTCTGTCTCTCACACACACTCTCTGTCTCTCTCACACACACTCTCTGTCTCTCTCACACACTCTCTGTCTCTCACACACACACTCTGTCTCTCACACACTCTCTGTCTCTCACACACACTCTCTGTCTCGCTCACACACACTCTCTGTCTCTCACACACACTCTCTGTCTCGCTCACACACACACACTCTGTCTCTCACACACTCTCTGTCTCGCTCACACACACACTCTGTCTCTCACACACACTCTCTGTCTCGCTCACACACACTCTCTGTCTCTCACACACACACTCTGTCTCTCACACACACTCTCTGTCTCGCTCACACACACTCTCTGTCTCACACACACTCTCTGTCTCACACACACTCTCTGTCTCACACACACACTCTCTGTCTCACACACACACTCTCTGTCTCTCACACACACTCTCTGCCTCTCACACACTCTCTGTCTCGCTCACACACACTCTCTGTCTCTCACACACACTCTCTGTCTGCTCACACACACTCTCTGTCTCTCTCACACACACTCTCTGTCTCTCACACACACTCTGTCTCACACACACACTCTCTGTCTCTCACACACACACTCTCTGTCTCTCACATACACTCTCTGTCTCTCACACACACTCTCTGCCTCTCACACACACTCTCTGTCTGCTCACACACACTCTCTGTCTCTCTCACACACACTCTCTGTCTCTCACACACACTCTGTCTCACACACACACTCTCTGTCTCTCACACACACTCTGTCTCACACACACACTCTCTGTCTCGCTCACACACACTCTCTGTCTCTCTCACACACTCTCTGTCTGCTCACACACACTCTCTGTCGCTCACACACACTCTCTGTCTCTCACACACACCCTCTGTCTCTCTCACACACACTCTCTGTCTCGCTCACACACACTCTCTGTCTCTCTCACACACACTCTCTGTCTCTCACACACACTCTGTCTCACACACACTCTCTGTCTCGCTCACACACACTCTCTGTCTCTCACACACACTCTCTGTCTCTCACACACACTCTCTGTCTGCTCACACACACTCTCTGTCTGCTCACACACACTCTCTGCCTCTCACACACACTCTCTGTCTCTCACACACACTGTCTGTCTCTCTCACACACTCTGTCTCCCACACACACTCTCTGTCTCACTCACACTCTCTGTCTCTCACACACACTCTCTGTCTCTCTCACACACTCTCTGTCTCGCTCACACACACACTCTCTGTCTCTCACACACTCTCTGTCTCGCTCACACACACTCTCTGTCTCTCACACACACTCTCTGTCTCTCACACACACTCTCTGTCTCTCACACACTCTCTGTCTCACACACACACTCTCTGTCTCTCACACACACACTCTGTCTCTCACACACACTCTCTGTCTCTCTCACACACTCTGTCTCCCACACACACTCTCTGTCTCACTCACACTCTCTGTCTCTCACACACACTCTCTGTCTCGCACACACACTCTCTGTCTCTCACACACTCTCTGTCTCTCACACACACTCTCTGTCTCTCACACACACTCTCTGTCTCTCTCACACACTCTCTGTCTCTCACACACACTCTCTGTCTCGCTCACACACACACTCTCTGTCTCTCACACACTCTCTGTCTCGCTCACACACACTCTCTGTCTCTCACACACACTCTCTGTCTCTCACACACACTCTCTGTCTCTCACACACACTCTCTGTCTCTCACACACACTCTCTGTCTCGCTCACACACACACTCTGTCGCTCACACACTGTCTCTCACACACTCTCTGTCTCGCTCACACACACTCTCTGTCTCTAACACACACTCTCTGTCTCGCTCACACACACACTCTGTCGCTCACACACTCTCTGTCTCTCACACACTCTCTGTCTCGCTCACACACACTCTCTGTCTCTCACACACTCTCTGTCTCTCTCACACACACTCTGTCTCGCTCACACACACTCTCTGTCTCGCTCACACACTCTCTGTCTCGCTCACACACACTCTCTGTCTCTCACACACACTCTGTCTCTCACACACTCTCTCTGTCTCTCACACACACACTCTGCCTCTCACACACACACTCTCTGTCTCTCACACACACACTCTGCCTCTCACACACACACTCTCTGTCTCTCTCACACACACTCTCTGTCTCTCACACACACTCTCTGTCTCTCACACACACACTCTGTCTCTCACACACACTCTCTGTCTCTCTCACACACTCTCTGTCTCTCACACACACTCTCTGTCTCTCAAACACACACTCTCTGTCTCACACACACTCTCTGTCTCTCACACACACTCTCTGTCTCTCACACACACTCTCTGTCTCTCACACACACTCTCTGCCTCTCACACACACTCTCTGTCTCACACACACTCTCTGCCTCTCACACACACTCTCTGTCTCACACACACTCTCTGTCTCACACACACTCTCTGTCTCACACACACTCTCTGTCTCTCACACACACTCTCTGTCTCTCTCACACACACTCTCTGTCTCTCACACACACTCTCTGTCTCTCACACACTCTCTGTCTCTCACACACACTCTCTGTCTCTCTCACACACACTCTCTGTCTCTCTCACACACTCTCTGTCTCTCACACACACACTCTGTCTCTCACACACTCTCTGTCTCTCACACACACTCTCTGTCTCGCTCACACACTCTGTCTCGCTCACACACACACTCTGTCTCTCACACACACTCTCTGTCTCTCACACACACTCTCTGTCTCTCACACACACTCTCTGTCTCTCACACACACTCTCTGTCTCTCACACACACTCTCTGCCTCTCACACACACTCTCTGTCTCTCACACACTCTCTGTCTCTCACACACTCTCTGTCTCTCTCACACACACTCTGTCTCTCACACACTCTCTGTCTCTCACACACTCTCTGTCTCGCTCACACACACTCTCTGTCTCTCACACACACTCTGTCTCTCACACACTCTCTCTGTCTCTCACACACACACTCTGCCTCTCACACACACACTCTCTGTCTCTCACACACACACTCTGCCTCTCACACACACACTCTCTGTCTCTCACACACACACTCTCTGTCTCTCTCACACACACTCTCTGTCTCTCACACACACTCTCTGTCTCTCACACACACACTCTGTCTCTCACACACACTCTCTGTCTCTCTCACACACTCTCTGTCTCTCACACACACTCTCTGTCTCTCAAACACACACTCTCTGTCTCACACACACTCTCTGTCTCTCACACACACTCTCTGTCTCTCACACACACTCTCTGTCTCTCACACACACTCTCTGCCTCTCACACACACTCTCTGTCTCACACACACTCTCTGCCTCTCACACACACTCTCTGTCTCACACACACTCTCTGTCTCACACACACTCTCTGTCTCACACACACTCTCTGTCTCTCACACACACTCTCTGTCTCTCTCACACACACTCTCTGTCTCTCACACACACTCTCTGTCTCTCACACACTCTCTGTCTCTCACACACACTCTCTGTCTCTCTCACACACACTCTCTGTCTCTCTCACACACTCTCTGTCTCTCACACACACACTCTGTCTCTCACACACTCTCTGTCTCTCACACACACTCTCTGTCTCGCTCACACACTCTGTCTCGCTCACACACACACTCTGTCTCTCACACACACTCTCTGTCTCTCACACACACTCTCTGTCTCTCACACACACTCTCTGTCTCTCACACACACTCTCTGTCTCTCACACACACTCTCTGTCTCACACAACACTCTCTGTCTCTCACACACACTCTCTGCCTCTCACACACACTCTCTGTCTCTCAACACTCTCTGTCTCTCTCAACACACTCTCTGTCTCTCTCACACACACTCTGTCTCTCACACACTCTCTGTCTCTCACACACTCTCTGTCTCGCTCACACACACTCTCTGTCTCTCACACACACTCTGTCTCTCACACACTCTCTCTGTCTCTCACACACACACTCTGCCTCTCACACACACACTCTCTGTCTCTCACACACACACTCTGCCTCTCACACACACACTCTCTGTCTCTCACACACACACTCTCTGTCTCTCTCACACACACTCTCTGTCTCTCACACACACTCTCTGTCTCTCACACACACACTCTGTCTCTCACACACACTCTCTGTCTCTCTCACACACTCTCTGTCTCTCACACACACACTCTGTCTCTCAAACACACACTCTCTGTCTCACACACACTCTCTGTCTCTCACACACACTCTCTGTCC
The DNA here is from genome assembly GCF_964213995.1 of Mustelus asterias. Taxonomy (NCBI): domain Eukaryota; kingdom Metazoa; phylum Chordata; class Chondrichthyes; order Carcharhiniformes; family Triakidae; genus Mustelus; species Mustelus asterias. Next base: position 2,472,187 of record NW_027590122.1, on the reverse strand, counting down.
TCTCACACACACTCTCTGTCTCTCACACACACTCTCTGCCTCTCACACACACTCTCTGTCTCACACACACTCTCTGCCTCTTACACACACTCTCTGTCTCACACACACTCTCTGTCTCACACACACTCTCTGTCTCACACACACTCTCTGTCTCTCACACACACTCTCTGTCTCTCTCACACACACTCTCTGTCTCCTCACACCACTCTCTGTCTCTCACACACTCTCTGTCTCTCACACACACTCTCTGTCTCTCTCACACACACTCTCTGTCTCTCTCACACACTCTCTGTCTCTCACACACACACTCTGTCTCTCACACACTCTCTGTCTCTCACACACACTCTCTGTCTCGCTCACACACACTCTCTGTCTCTCACACACACTCTCTGTCTCGCTCACACACACACACTCTGTCTCTCACACACTCTCTGTCTCGCTCACACACACACTCTGTCTCTCACACACACACTCTGTCTCTCACACACACTCTCTGTCTCGCTCACACACACTCTCTGTCTCGCTCACACACACTCTCTGTCTCTCTCACACACTCTCTGTCTCACTCACACACACTCTCTGTCTCGCTCACACACACTCTCTGTCTCGCTCACACACACTCTCTGTCTCTCACACACACTCTCTGTCTCGCTCACACACACACACTCTGTCTCTCACACACACTCTCTGTCTCGCTCACACACACACTCTGTCTCTCACACACACTCTCTGTCTCTCACACACACTCTCTGTCTCTCACACACACTCTGTCTCTCTCACACACACTCTGTCTCTCTCACACACTCTCTGTCTCTCTCACACACTCTCTGTCTCACTCACACACACTCTCTGTCTCACTCACACACACACTCTCTGTCTCACTCACACACACACACTCTGTCTCACACACACACTCTCTGTCTCGCTCACACACACTCTCTGTCTCTCTCACACACTCTCTGTCTGCTCACACACACTCTCTGTCGCTCACACACACTCTCTGTCTCTCACACACACCCTCTGTCTCTCTCACACACACTCTCTGTCTCGCTCACACACACTCTCTGTCTCTCTCACACACACTCTCTGTCTCTCACACACACTCTGTCTCACACACACTCTCTGTCTCGCTCACACACACTCTCTGTCTCTCACACACACTCTCTGTCTCTCACACACACTCTCTGTCTGCTCACACACACTCTCTGTCTGCTCACACACACTCTCTGCCTCTCACACACACTCTCTGTCTCTCACACACACTGTCTGTCTCTCTCACACACTCTGTCTCCCACACACACTCTCTGTCTCACTCACACTCTCTGTCTCTCACACACACTCTCTGTCTCTCTCACACACTCTCTGTCTCGCTCACACTCTCTGTCTCTCACACACACTCTCTGTCTCTCACACACACTCTCTGTCTCTCACACACTCTCTGTCTCTCACACACACTCTCTGTCTCTCACACACACTCTGTCTCTCACACACACTCTCTGTCTCTCACACACTCTCTGTCTCTCTCACACACACTCTGTCTCGCTCACACACACTCTCTGTCTCGCTCACACACTCTCTGTCTCGCTCACACACACTCTCTGTCTCTCACACACACTCTGTCTCTCACACACTCTCTCTGTCTCTCACACACACACTCTGCCTCTCACACACACACTCTCTGTCTCTCACACACACACTCTGCCTCTCACACACACACTCTCTGTCTCTCTCACACACACTCTCTGTCTCTCACACACACTCTCTGTCTCTCACACACACACTCTGTCTCTCACACACACTCTCTGTCTCTCTCACACACACTCTGTCTCTCACACACACTCTCTGTCTCCCACACACACTCTGTCTCTCACACACACTCTCTGTCTCTCACACACTCTCTGTCTCTCACACACTCTCTGTCTCTCTCACACACACTCTCTGTCTCTCACACACTCTCTGTCTCTCTCACACACACTCTGTCTCCCACACACACTCTCTGTCTCTCACACACTCTCTGTCTCTCACACACTCTCTGTCTCTCTCACACACACTCTGTCTCTCACACACTCTCTGTCTCTCACACACTCTCTGTCTCGCTCACACACACTCTCTGTCTCTCACACACACTCTGTCTCTCACACACTCTCTCTGTCTCTCACACACACACTCTGCCTCTCACACACACACTCTCTGTCTCTCACACACACACTCTGCCTCTCACACACACACTCTCTGTCTCTCACACACACACTCTCTGTCTCTCTCACACACACTCTCTGTCTCTCACACACACTCTCTGTCTCTCACACACACACTCTGTCTCTCACACACACTCTCTGTCTCTCTCACACACTCTCTGTCTCTCACACACACACTCTGTCTCTCAAACACACACTCTCTGTCTCACACACACTCTCTGTCTCTCACACACACTCTCTGTCTCTCACACACACTCTCTGTCTCTCACACACACTCTCTGCCTCTCACACACACTCTCTGTCTCACACACACTCTCTGCCTCTTACACACACTCTCTGTCTCACACACACTCTCTGTCTCACACACACTCTCTGTCTCACACACACTCTCTGTCTCTCACACACACTCTCTGTCTCTCTCACACACACTCTCTGTCTCTCACACACACTCTCTGTCTCTCACACACTCTCTGTCTCTCACACACACTCTCTGTCTCTCTCACACACACTCTCTGTCTCTCTCACACACTCTCTGTCTCTCACACACACACTCTGTCTCTCACACACTCTCTGTCTCTCACACACACTCTCTGTCTCGCTCACACACACTCTCTGTCTCTCACACACACTCTCTGTCTCGCTCACACACACACACTCTGTCTCTCACACACTCTCTGTCTCGCTCACACACACACTCTGTCTCTCACACACACACTCTGTCTCTCACACACACTCTCTGTCTCACTCACACACACTCTCTGTCTCGCTCACACACACTCTCTGTCTCTCTCACACACTCTCTGTCTCACTCACACACACTCTCTGTCTCGCTCACACACACTCTCTGTCTCGCTCACACACACTCTCTGTCTCTCACACACACTCTCTGTCTCGCTCACACACACACACTCTGTCTCTCACACACACTCTCTGTCTCGCTCACACACACACTCTGTCTCTCACACACACTCTCTGTCTCTCACACACACTCTCTGTCTCTCACACACACTCTGTCTCTCTCACACACACTCTGTCTCTCTCACACACTCTCTGTCTCTCTCACACACTCTCTGTCTCACTCACACACACTCTCTGTCTCACTCACACACACACTCTCTGTCTCACTCACACACACACACTCTGTCTCACACACACACTCTCTGTCTCGCTCACACACACTCTCTGTCTCTCTCACACACTCTCTGTCTGCTCACACACACTCTCTGTCGCTCACACACACTCTCTGTCTCTCACACACACCCTCTGTCTCTCACACACACACTCTCTGTCTCGCTCACACACACTCTCTGTCTCTCTCACACACACTCTCTGTCTCTCACACACACTCTGTCTCACACACACTCTCTGTCTCGCTCACACACACTCTCTGTCTCTCACACACACTCTCTGTCTCTCACACACACTCTCTGTCTGCTCACACACACTCTCTGTCTGCTCACACACACTCTCTGCCTCTCACACACACTCTCTGTCTCTCACACACACTGTCTGTCTCTCTCACACACTCTGTCTCCCACACACACTCTCTGTCTCACTCACACTCTCTGTCTCTCACACACACTCTCTGTCTCTCTCACACACTCTCTGTCTCGCTCACACTCTCTGTCTCTCACACACACTCTCTGTCTCTCACACACACTCTCTGTCTCTCACACACTCTCTGTCTCTCACACACACTCTCTGTCTCTCACACACACTCTGTCTCTCACACACACTCTCTGTCTCTCACACACTCTCTGTCTCTCTCACACACACTCTGTCTCGCTCACACACACTCTCTGTCTCGCTCACACACTCTCTGTCTCGCTCACACACACTCTCTGTCTCTCACACACACTCTGTCTCTCACACACTCTCTCTGTCTCTCACACACACACTCTGCCTCTCACACACACACTCTCTGTCTCTCACACACACACTCTGCCTCTCACACACACACTCTCTGTCTCTCTCACACACACTCTCTGTCTCTCACACACACTCTCTGTCTCTCACACACACACTCTGTCTCTCACACACACTCTCTGTCTCTCTCACACACTCTCTGTCTCTCACACACACACTCTGTCTCTCAAACACACACTCTCTGTCTCACACACACTCTCTGTCTCTCACACACACTCTCTGTCTCTCACACACACTCTCTGTCTCTCACACACACTCTCTGCCTCTCACACACACTCTCTGTCTCACACACACTCTCTGCCTCTTACACACACTCTCTGTCTCACACACACTCTCTGTCTCACACACACTCTCTGTCTCACACACACTCTCTGTCTCTCACACACACTCTCTGTCTCTCTCACACACACTCTCTGTCTCTCACACACACTCTCTGTCTCTCACACACTCTCTGTCTCTCACACACACTCTCTGTCTCTCTCACACACACTCTCTGTCTCTCTCACACACTCTCTGTCTCTCACACACACACTCTGTCTCTCACACACTCTCTGTCTCTCACACACACTCTCTGTCTCGCTCACACACACTCTCTGTCTCTCACACACACTCTCTGTCTCGCTCACACACACACACTCTGTCTCTCACACACTCTCTGTCTCGCTCACACACACACTCTGTCTCTCACACACACTCTCTGTCTCGCTCACACACACTCTCTGTCTCTCACACACACACTCTGTCTCTCACACACACTCTCTGTCTCGCTCACACACACTCTCTGTCTCACACACACTCTCTGTCTCACACACACTCTCTGTCTCACACACACACTCTCTGTCTCACACACACACTCTCTGTCTCTCACACACACTCTCTGCCTCTCACACACTCTCTGTCTCGCTCACACACACTCTCTGTCTCTCACACACACTCTCTGTCTGCTCACACACACTCTCTGTCTCTCTCACACACACTCTCTGTCTCTCACACACACTCTGTCTCACACACACACTCTCTGTCTCTCACACACACACTCTCTGTCTCTCACATACACTCTCTGTCTCTCACACACACTCTCTGCCTCTCACACACACTCTCTGTCTGCTCACACACACTCTCTGTCTCTCTCACACACACTCTCTGTCTCTCACACACACTCTGTCTCACACACACACTCTCTGTCTCTCACACACACTCTGTCTCACACACACACTCTCTGTCTCGCTCACACACACTCTCTGTCTCTCTCACACACTCTCTGTCTGCTCACACACACTCTCTGTCGCTCACACACACTCTCTGTCTCTCACACACACCCTCTGTCTCTCTCACACACACTCTCTGTCTCGCTCACACACACTCTCTGTCTCTCTCACACACACTCTCTGTCTCTCACACACACTCTGTCTCACACACACTCTCTGTCTCGCTCACACACACTCTCTGTCTCTCACACACACTCTCTGTCTCTCACACACACTCTCTGTCTGCTCACACACACTCTCTGTCTGCTCACACACACTCTCTGCCTCTCACACACACTCTCTGTCTCTCACACACACTGTCTGTCTCTCTCACACACTCTGTCTCCCACACACACTCTCTGTCTCACTCACACTCTCTGTCTCTCACACACACTCTCTGTCTCTCTCACACACTCTCTGTCTCGCTCACACACACACTCTCTGTCTCTCACACACTCTCTGTCTCGCTCACACACACTCTCTGTCTCTCACACACACTCTCTGTCTCTCACACACACTCTCTGTCTCTCACACACTCTCTGTCTCACACACACACTCTCTGTCTCTCACACACACACTCTGTCTCTCACACACACTCTCTGTCTCTCTCACACACTCTGTCTCCCACACACACTCTCTGTCTCACTCACACTCTCTGTCTCTCACACACACTCTCTGTCTCGCACACACACTCTCTGTCTCTCACACACTCTCTGTCTCTCACACACACTCTCTGTCTCTCACACACACTCTCTGTCTCTCTCACACACTCTCTGTCTCTCACACACACTCTCTGTCTCACACACACTCTCTGCCTCTCACACACACTCTCTGTCTCTCTCACACACTCTCTGTCTCTCACACACACTCTCTGTCTCTCACACACACTCTCTGTCTCTCTCACACACTCTCTGTCTCTCACACACACTCTCTGTCTCGCTCACACACACACTCTCTGTCTCTCACACACTCTCTGTCTCGCTCACACACACTCTCTGTCTCTCACACACACTCTCTGTCTCTCACACACACTCTCTGTCTCTCACACACACTCTCTGTCTCTCACACACACTCTCTGTCTCGCTCACACACACACTCTGTCGCTCACACACTCTCTGTCTCTCACACACTCTCTGTCTCGCTCACACACACTCTCTGTCTCTAACACACACTCTCTGTCTCGCTCACACACACACTCTGTCGCTCACACACTCTCTGTCTCTCACACACTCTCTGTCTCGCTCACACACACTCTCTGTCTCTCACACACTCTCTGTCTCTCACACACACTCTCTGTCTCTCACACACACTCTGTCTCTCACACACACTCTCTGTCTCTCACACACACTCTGTCTCTCACACACTCTCTGTCTCTCTCACACACACTCTGTCTCGCTCACACACACTCTCTGTCTCGCTCACACACTCTCTGTCTCGCTCACACACACTCTCTGTCTCTCACACACACTCTGTCTCTCACACACTCTCTCTGTCTCTCACACACACACTCTGCCTCTCACACACACACTCTCTGTCTCTCACACACACACTCTGCCTCTCACACACACACTCTCTGTCTCTCTCACACACACTCTCTGTCTCTCACACACACTCTCTGTCTCTCACACACACACTCTGTCTCTCACACACACTCTCTGTCTCTCTCACACACTCTCTGTCTCTCACACACACTCTCTGTCTCTCAAACACACACTCTCTGTCTCACACACACTCTCTGTCTCTCACACACACTCTCTGTCTCTCACACACACTCTCTGTCTCTCACACACACTCTCTGCCTCTCACACACACTCTCTGTCTCACACACACTCTCTGCCTCTCACACACACTCTCTGTCTCACACACACTCTCTGTCTCACACACACTCTCTGTCTCACACACACTCTCTGTCTCTCACACACACTCTCTGTCTCTCTCACACACACTCTCTGTCTCTCACACACACTCTCTGTCTCTCACACACTCTCTGTCTCTCACACACACTCTCTGTCTCTCTCACACACACTCTCTGTCTCTCTCACACACTCTCTGTCTCTCACACACACACTCTGTCTCTCACACACTCTCTGTCTCTCACACACACTCTCTGTCTCGCTCACACACTCTGTCTCGCTCACACACACACTCTGTCTCTCACACACACTCTCTGTCTCTCACACACACTCTCTGTCTCTCACACACACTCTCTGTCTCTCACACACACTCTCTGTCTCTCACACACACTCTCTGCCTCTCACACACACTCTCTGTCTCTCACACACTCTCTGTCTCTCACACACTCTCTGTCTCTCTCACACACACTCTGTCTCTCACACACTCTCTGTCTCTCACACACTCTCTGTCTCGCTCACACACACTCTCTGTCTCTCACACACACTCTGTCTCTCACACACTCTCTCTGTCTCTCACACACACACTCTGCCTCTCACACACACACTCTCTGTCTCTCACACACACACTCTGCCTCTCACACACACACTCTCTGTCTCTCACACACACACTCTCTGTCTCTCTCACACACACTCTCTGTCTCTCACACACACTCTCTGTCTCTCACACACACACTCTGTCTCTCACACACACTCTCTGTCTCTCTCACACACTCTCTGTCTCTCACACACACTCTCTGTCTCTCAAACACACACTCTCTGTCTCACACACACTCTCTGTCTCTCACACACACTCTGTCTCTCACACACACTCTCTGTCTCTCACACACACTCTCTGCCTCTCACACACACTCTCTGTCTCACACACACTCTCTGCCTCTCACACACACTCTCTGTCTCACACACACTCTCTGTCTCACACACACTCTCTGTCTCACACACACTCTCTGTCTCACACACACTCTCTGTCTCTCACACACACTCTCTGTCTCTCTCACACACACTCTCTGTCTCTCACACACACTCTCTGTCTCTCACACACTCTCTGTCTCTCACACACACTCTCTGTCTCTCTCACACACACTCTCTGTCTCTCTCACACACTCTCTGTCTCTCACACACACACTCTGTCTCTCACACACTCTCTGTCTCTCACACACACTCTCTGTCTCGCTCACACACTCTGTCTCGCTCACACACACACTCTGTCTCTCACACACACTCTCTGTCTCTCACACACACTCTCTGTCTCTCACACACACTCTCTGTCTCTCACACACACTCTCTGTCTCTCACACACACTCTCTGCCTCTCACACACACTCTCTGTCTCTCACACACTCTCTGTCTCTCACACACTCTCTGTCTCTCTCACACACACTCTGTCTCTCACACACTCTCTGTCTCTCACACACTCTCTGTCTCGCTCACACACACTCTCTGTCTCTCACACACACTCTGTCTCTCACACACTCTCTCTGTCTCTCACACACACACTCTGCCTCTCACACACACACTCTCTGTCTCTCACACACACACTCTGCCTCTCACACACACACTCTCTGTCTCTCACACACACTCTGTCTCTCACACACTCTCTCTGTCTCTCACACACACACTCTGCCTCTCACACACACACTCTCTGTCTCTCACACACACACTCTGCCTCTCACACACACACTCTCTGTCTCTCTCACACACACTCTCTGTCTCTCACACACACTCTCTGTCTCTCACACACACACTCTGTCTCTCACACACACTCTCTGTCTCTCTCACACACACTCTGTCTCTCACACACACTCTCTGTCTCCCACACACACTCTGTCTCTCACACACACTCTCTGTCTCTCACACACTCTCTGTCTCTCACACACTCTCTGTCTCTCTCACACACACTCTCTGTCTCTCACACACTCTCTGTCTCTCTCACACACACTCTGTCTCCCACACACACTCTCTGTCTCTCACACACTCTCTGTCTCTCACACACTCTCTGTCTCTCTCACACACACTCTGTCTCTCACACACTCTCTGTCTCTCACACACTCTCTGTCTCGCTCACACACACTCTCTGTCTCTCACACACACTCTGTCTCTCACACACTCTCTCTGTCTCTCACACACACACTCTGCCTCTCACACACACACTCTCTGTCTCTCACACACACACTCTGTCTCTCACACACTCTCTGTCTCTCACACACTCTCTGTCTCGCTCACACACACTCTCTGTCTCTCACACACACTCTGTCTCTCACACACTCTCTCTGTCTCTCACACACACACTCTGCCTCTCACACACACACTCTCTGTCTCTCACACACACACTCTGCCTCTCACACACACACTCTCTGTCTCTCACACACACACTCTCTGTCTCTCTCACACACACTCTCTGTCTCTCACACACACTCTCTGTCTCTCACACACACACTCTGTCTCTCACACACACTCTCTGTCTCTCTCACACACTCTCTGTCTCTCACACACACACTCTGTCTCTCAAACACACACTCTCTGTCTCACACACACTCTCTGTCTCTCACACACACTCTCTGTCTCTCACACACACTCTCTGTCTCTCACACACACTCTCTGCCTCTCACACACACTCTCTGTCTCACACACACTCTCTGCCTCTTACACACACTCTCTGTCTCACACACACTCTCTGTCTCACACACACTCTCTGTCTCACACACACTCTCTGTCTCTCACACACACTCTCTGTCTCTCTCACACACACTCTCTGTCTCTCACACACACTCTCTGTCTCTCACACACTCTCTGTCTCTCACACACACTCTCTGTCTCTCTCACACACACTCTCTGTCTCTCTCACACACTCTCTGTCTCTCACACACACACTCTGTCTCTCACACACTCTCTGTCTCTCACACACACTCTCTGTCTCGCTCACACACACTCTCTGTCTCTCACACACACTCTCTGTCTCGCTCACACACACACACTCTGTCTCTCACACACTCTCTGTCTCGCTCACACACACTCTCTGTCTCTCACACACACACACTCTGTCTCTCACACACACTCTCTGTCTCGCTCACACACACTCTCTGTCTCGCTCACACACACTCTCTGTCTCTCTCACACACTCTCTGTCTCACTCACACACACTCTCTGTCTCGCTCACACACACTCTCTGTCTCGCTCACACACACTCTCTGTCTCTCACACACACTCTCTGTCTCGCTCACACACACACACTCTGTCTCTCACACACACTCTCTGTCTCGCTCACACACACACTCTGTCTCTCACACACACTCTCTGTCTCTCACACACACTCTCTGTCTCTCACACACACTCTGTCTCTCTCACACACACTCTGTCTCTCTCACACACTCTCTGTCTCTCTCACACACTCTCTGTCTCACTCACACACACTCTCTGTCTCACTCACACACACACTCTCTGTCTCACTCACACACACACACTCTGTCTCACACACACACTCTCTGTCTCGCTCACACACACTCTCTGTCTCTCTCACACACTCTCTGTCTGCTCACACACACTCTCTGTCGCTCACACACACTCTCTGTCTCTCACACACACCCTCTGTCTCTCTCACACACACTCTCTGTCTCGCTCACACACACTCTCTGTCTCTCTCACACACACTCTCTGTCTCTCACACACACTCTGTCTCACACACACTCTCTGTCTCGCTCACACACACTCTCTGTCTCTCACACACACTCTCTGTCTCTCACACACACTCTCTGTCTGCTCACACACACTCTCTGTCTGCTCACACACACTCTCTGCCTCTCACACACACTCTCTGTCTCTCACACACACTGTCTGTCTCTCTCACACTCTCTGTCTCTCACACACACTCTCTGTCTCTCTCACACACTCTCTGTCTCGCTCACACTCTCTGTCTCTCACACACACTCTCTGTCTCTCACACACACTCTCTGTCTCTCACACACTCTCTGTCTCTCACACACACTCTCTGTCTCTCACACACACTCTGTCTCTCACACACACTCTCTGTCTCTCACACACTCTCTGTCTCTCTCACACACACTCTGTCTCGCTCACACACACTCTCTGTCTCGCTCACACACTCTCTGTCTCGCTCACACACACTCTCTGTCTCTCACACACACTCTGTCTCTCACACACTCTCTCTGTCTCTCACACACACACTCTGCCTCTCACACACACACTCTCTGTCTCTCACACACACACTCTGCCTCTCACACACACACTCTCTGTCTCTCTCACACACACTCTCTGTCTCTCACACACACTCTCTGTCTCTCACACACACACTCTGTCTCTCACACACACTCTCTGTCTCTCTCACACACACTCTGTCTCTCACACACACTCTCTGTCTCCCACACACACTCTGTCTCTCACACACACTCTCTGTCTCTCACACACTCTCTGTCTCTCACACACTCTCTGTCTCTCTCACACACACTCTCTGTCTCTCACACACTCTCTGTCTCTCTCACACACACTCTGTCTCCCACACACACTCTCTGTCTCTCACACACTCTCTGTCTCTCACACACTCTCTGTCTCTCTCACACACACTCTGTCTCTCACACACTCTCTGTCTCTCACACACTCTCTGTCTCGCTCACACACACTCTCTGTCTCTCACACACACTCTGTCTCTCACACACTCTCTCTGTCTCTCACACACACACTCTGCCTCTCACACACACACTCTCTGTCTCTCACACACACACTCTGCCTCTCACACACACACTCTCTGTCTCTCACACACACACTCTCTGTCTCTCTCACACACACTCTCTGTCTCTCACACACACTCTCTGTCTCTCACACACACACTCTGTCTCTCACACACACTCTCTGTCTCTCTCACACACTCTCTGTCTCTCACACACACACTCTGTCTCTCAAACACACACTCTCTGTCTCACACACACTCTCTGTCTCTCACACACACTCTCTGTCTCTCACACACACTCTCTGTCTCTCACACACACTCTCTGTCTCTCACACACACTCTCTGCCTCTCACACACACTCTCTGTCTCACACACACTCTCTGCCTCTTACACACACTCTCTGTCTCACACACACTCTCTGTCTCACACACACTCTCTGTCTCACACACACTCTCTGTCTCTCACACACACTCTCTGTCTCTCTCACACACACTCTCTGTCTCTCACACACACTCTCTGTCTCTCACACACTCTCTGTCTCTCACACACACTCTCTGTCTCTCTCACACACACTCTCTGTCTCTCTCACACACTCTCTGTCTCTCACACACACACTCTGTCTCTCACACACTCTCTGTCTCTCACACACACTCTCTGTCTCGCTCACACACACTCTCTGTCTCTCACACACACTCTCTGTCTCGCTCACACACACACACTCTGTCTCTCACACACTCTCTGTCTCGCTCACACACACACTCTGTCTCTCACACACACACTCTGTCTCTCACACACACTCTCTGTCTCGCTCACACACACTCTCTGTCTCGCTCACACACACTCTCTGTCTCTCTCACACACTCTCTGTCTCACTCACACACACTCTCTGTCTCGCTCACACACACTCTCTGTCTCGCTCACACACACTCTCTGTCTCTCACACACACTCTCTGTCTCGCTCACACACACACACTCTGTCTCTCACACACACTCTCTGTCTCGCTCACACACACACTCTGTCTCTCACACACACTCTCTGTCTCTCACACACACTCTCTGTCTCTCACACACACTCTGTCTCTCTCACACACACTCTGTCTCTCTCACACACTCTCTGTCTCTCTCACACACTCTCTGTCTCACTCACACACACTCTCTGTCTCACTCACACACACACTCTCTGTCTCACTCACACACACACACTCTGTCTCACACACACACTCTCTGTCTCGCTCACACACACTCTCTGTCTCTCTCACACACTCTCTGTCTGCTCACACACACTCTCTGTCGCTCACACACACTCTCTGTCTCTCACACACACCCTCTGTCTCTCTCACACACACTCTCTGTCTCGCTCACACACACTCTCTGTCTCTCTCACACACACTCTCTGTCTCTCACACACACTCTGTCTCACACACACTCTCTGTCTCGCTCACACACACTCTCTGTCTCTCACACACACTCTCTGTCTCTCACACACACTCTCTGTCTGCTCACACACACTCTCTGTCTGCTCACACACACTCTCTGCCTCTCACACACACTCTCTGTCTCTCACACACACTGTCTGTCTCTCTCACACACTCTGTCTCCCACACACACTCTCTGTCTCACTCACACTCTCTGTCTCTCACACACACTCTCTGTCTCTCTCACACACTCTCTGTCTCGCTCACACTCTCTGTCTCTCACACACACTCTCTGTCTCTCACACACACTCTCTGTCTCTCACACACTCTCTGTCTCTCACACACACTCTCTGTCTCTCACACACACTCCGTCTCTCACACACACTCTCTGTCTCTCACACACTCTCTGTCTCTCTCACACACACTCTGTCTCGCTCACACACACTCTCTGTCTCGCTCACACACACTCTCTGTCTCGCTCACACACACTCTCTGTCTCTCACACACACTCTGTCTCTCACACACTCTCTCTGTCTCTCACACACACACTCTGCCTCTCACACACACACTCTCTGTCTCTCACACACACACTCTGCCTCTCACACACACACTCTCTGTCTCTCTCACACACACTCTCTGTCTCTCACACACACTCTCTGTCTCTCACACACACACTCTGTCTCTCACACACACTCTCTGTCTCTCTCACACACACTCTGTCTCTCACACACACTCTCTGTCTCCCACACACACTCTGTCTCTCACACACACTCTCTGTCTCTCACACACTCTCTGTCTCTCACACACTCTCTGTCTCTCTCACACACACTCTCTGTCTCTCACACACTCTCTGTCTCTCTCACACACACTCTGTCTCCCACACACACTCTCTGTCTCTCACACACTCTCTGTCTCTCACACACTCTCTGTCTCTCTCACACACACTCTGTCTCTCACACACTCTCTGTCTCTCACACACTCTCTGTCTCGCTCACACACACTCTCTGTCTCTCACACACACTCTGTCTCTCACACACTCTCTCTGTCTCTCACACACACACTCTGCCTCTCACACACACACTCTCTGTCTCTCACACACACACTCTGCCTCTCACACACACACTCTCTGTCTCTCACACACACACTCTCTGTCTCTCTCACACACACTCTCTGTCTCTCACACACACTCTCTGTCTCTCACACACACACTCTGTCTCTCACACACACTCTCTGTCTCTCTCACACACTCTCTGTCTCTCACACACACACTCTGTCTCTCAAACACACACTCTCTGTCTCACACACACTCTCTGTCTCTCACACACACTCTCTGTCTCTCACACACACTCTCTGTCTCTCACACACACTCTCTGCCTCTCACACACACTCTCTGTCTCACACACACTCTCTGCCTCTTACACACACTCTCTGTCTCACACACACTCTCTGTCTCACACACACTCTCTGTCTCACACACACTCTCTGTCTCTCACACACACTCTCTGTCTCTCTCACACACACTCTCTGTCTCTCACACACACTCTCTGTCTCTCACACACTCTCTGTCTCTCACACACACTCTCTGTCTCTCTCACACACACTCTCTGTCTCTCTCACACACTCTCTGTCTCTCACACACACACTCTGTCTCTCACACACTCTCTGTCTCTCACACACACTCTCTGTCTCGCTCACACACACTCTCTGTCTCTCACACACACTCTCTGTCTCGCTCACACACACACACTCTGTCTCTCACACACTCTCTGTCTCGCTCACACACACACTCTGTCTCTCACACACACACTCTGTCTCTCACACACACTCTCTGTCTCGCTCACACACACTCTCTGTCTCGCTCACACACACTCTCTGTCTCTCTCACACACTCTCTGTCTCACTCACACACACTCTCTGTCTCGCTCACACACACTCTCTGTCTCGCTCACACACACTCTCTGTCTCTCACACACACTCTCTGTCTCGCTCACACACACACACTCTGTCTCTCACACACACTCTCTGTCTCGCTCACACACACACTCTGTCTCTCACACACACTCTCTGTCTCTCACACACACTCTCTGTCTCTCACACACACTCTGTCTCTCTCACACACACTCTGTCTCTCTCACACACTCTCTGTCTCTCTCACACACTCTCTGTCTCACTCACACACACTCTCTGTCTCACTCACACACACACTCTCTGTCTCACTCACACACACACACTCTGTCTCACACACACACTCTCTGTCTCGCTCACACACACTCTCTGTCTCTCTCACACACTCTCTGTCTGCTCACACACACTCTCTGTCGCTCACACACACTCTCTGTCTCTCACACACACCCTCTGTCTCTCTCACACACACTCTCTGTCTCGCTCACACACACTCTCTGTCTCTCTCACACACACTCTCTGTCTCTCACACACACTCTGTCTCACACACACTCTCTGTCTCGCTCACACACACTCTCTGTCTCTCACACACACTCTCTGTCTCTCACACACACTCTCTGTCTGCTCACACACACTCTCTGTCTGCTCACACACACTCTCTGCCTCTCACACACACTCTCTGTCTCTCACACACACTGTCTGTCTCTCTCACACACTCTGTCTCCCACACACACTCTCTGTCTCACTCACACTCTCTGTCTCTCACACACACTCTCTGTCTCTCTCACACACTCTCTGTCTCGCTCACACTCTCTGTCTCTCACACACACTCTCTGTCTCTCACACACACTCTCTGTCTCTCACACACTCTCTGTCTCTCACACACACTCTCTGTCTCTCACACACACTCTCTGTCTCTCACACACACTCTGTCTCTCACACACACTCTCTGTCTCTCACACACTCTCTGTCTCTCTCACACACACTCTGTCTCGCTCACACACACTCTCTGTCTCGCTCACACACTCTCTGTCTCGCTCACACACACTCTCTGTCTCTCACACACACTCTGTCTCTCACACACTCTCTCTGTCTCTCACACACACACTCTCTGTCTCTCACACACACACTCTGCCTCTCACACACACACTCTCTGTCTCTCTCACACACACTCTCTGTCTCTCACACACACTCTGTCTCTCACACACACACTCTGTCTCTCACACACACTCTCTGTCTCTCTCACACACTCTCTGTCTCTCACACACACACTCTGTCTCTCAAACACACACTCTCTGTCTCACACACACTCTCTGTCTCTCACACACACTCTCTGTCTCTCACACACACTCTCTGTCTCTCACACACACTCTCTGCCTCTCACACACACTCTCTGTCTCTCACACACACTCTCTGTCTCTCACACACACTCTCTGCCTCTCACACACACTCTCTGCCTCTTACACACACTCTCTGTCTCACACACACTCTCTGTCTCACACACACTCTCTGTCTCACACACACTCTCTGTCTCTCACACACACTCTCTGTCTCTCTCACACACACTCTCTGTCTCTCACACACACTCTCTGTCTCTCACACACTCTCTGTCTCTCACACACACTCTCTGTCTCTCTCACACACACTCTCTGTCTCTCTCACACACTCTCTGTCTCTCACACACACACTCTGTCTCTCACACACTCTCTGTCTCTCACACACACTCTCTGTCTCGCTCACACACACTCTCTGTCTCTCACACACACTCTCTGTCTCGCTCACACACACACACTCTGTCTCTCACACACTCTCTGTCTCGCTCACACACACACTCTGTCTCTCACACACACTCTCTGTCTCGCTCACACACACTCTCTGTCTCTCACACACACACTCTGTCTCTCACACACACTCTCTGTCTCGCTCACACACACTCTCTGTCTCACACACACTCTCTGTCTCACACACACTCTCTGTCTCACACACACACTCTCTGTCTCACACACACACTCTCTGTCTCTCACACACACTCTCTGCCTCTCACACACTCTCTGTCTCGCTCACACACACTCTCTGTCTCTCACACACACTCTCTGTCTGCTCACACACACTCTCTGTCTCTCTCACACACACTCTCTGTCTCTCACACACACTCTGTCTCACACACACACTCTCTGTCTCTCACACACACACTCTCTGTCTCTCACATACACTCTCTGTCTCTCACACACACTCTCTGCCTCTCACACACACTCTCTGTCTGCTCACACACACTCTCTGTCTCTCTCACACACACTCTCTGTCTCTCACACACACTCTGTCTCACACACACACTCTCTGTCTCTCACACACACTCTGTCTCACACACACACTCTCTGTCTCGCTCACACACACTCTCTGTCTCTCTCACACACTCTCTGTCTGCTCACACACACTCTCTGTCGCTCACACACACTCTCTGTCTCTCACACACACCCTCTGTCTCTCTCACACACACTCTCTGTCTCGCTCACACACACTCTCTGTCTCTCTCACACACACTCTCTGTCTCTCACACACACTCTGTCTCACACACACTCTCTGTCTCGCTCACACACACTCTCTGTCTCTCACACACACTCTCTGTCTCTCACACACACTCTCTGTCTGCTCACACACACTCTCTGTCTGCTCACACACACTCTCTGCCTCTCACACACACTCTCTGTCTCTCACACACACTGTCTGTCTCTCTCACACACTCTGTCTCCCACACACACTCTCTGTCTCACTCACACTCTCTGTCTCTCACACACACTCTCTGTCTCTCTCACACACTCTCTGTCTCGCTCACACACACACTCTCTGTCTCTCACACACTCTCTGTCTCGCTCACACACACTCTCTGTCTCACACACACACTCTCTGTCTCTCACACACACACTCTGTCTCTCACACACACTCTCTGTCTCTCTCACACACTCTGTCTCCCACACACACTCTCTGTCTCACTCACACTCTCTGTCTCTCACACACACTCTCTGTCTCGCACACACACTCTCTGTCTCTCACACACTCTCTGTCTCTCACACACACTCTCTGTCTCTCACACACACTCTCTGTCTCTCTCACACACTCTCTGTCTCTCACACACACTCTCTGTCTCGCTCACACACACACTCTCTGTCTCTCACACACTCTCTGTCTCGCTCACACACACTCTCTGTCTCTCACACACACTCTCTGTCTCTCACACACACTCTCTGTCTCTCACACACACTCTCTGTCTCTCACACACACTCTCTGTCTCGCTCACACACACACTCTGTCGCTCACACACTCTCTGTCTCTCACACACTCTCTGTCTCGCTCACACACACTCTCTGTCTCTAACACACACTCTCTGTCTCGCTCACACACACACTCTGTCGCTCACACACTCTCTGTCTCTCACACACTCTCTGTCTCGCTCACACACACTCTCTGTCTCTCACACACTCTCTGTCTCTCTCACACACACTCTGTCTCGCTCACACACACTCTCTGTCTCGCTCACACACTCTCTGTCTCGCTCACACACACTCTCTGTCTCTCACACACACTCTGTCTCTCACACACTCTCTCTGTCTCTCACACACACACTCTGCCTCTCACACACACACTCTCTGTCTCTCACACACACACTCTGCCTCTCACACACACACTCTCTGTCTCTCTCACACACACTCTCTGTCTCTCACACACACTCTCTGTCTCTCACACACACACTCTGTCTCTCACACACACTCTCTGTCTCTCTCACACACTCTCTGTCTCTCACACACACTCTCTGTCTCTCAAACACACACTCTCTGTCTCACACACACTCTCTGTCTCACACACACTCTCTGTCTCTCACACACACTCTCTGTCTCTCACACACACTCTCTGTCTCTCACACACACTCTCTGCCTCTCACACACACTCTCTGTCTCACACACACTCTCTGCCTCTCACACACACTCTCTGTCTCACACACACTCTCTGTCTCACACACACTCTCTGTCTCACACACACTCTCTGTCTCTCACACACACTCTCTGTCTCTCTCACACACACTCTCTGTCTCTCACACACACTCTCTGTCTCTCACACACTCTCTGTCTCTCACACACACTCTCTGTCTCTCTCACACACACTCTCTGTCTCTCTCACACACTCTCTGTCTCTCACACACACACTCTGTCTCTCACACACTCTCTGTCTCTCACACACACTCTCTGTCTCGCTCACACACTCTGTCTCGCTCACACACACACTCTGTCTCTCACACACACTCTCTGTCTCTCACACACACTCTCTGTCTCTCACACACACTCTCTGTCTCTCACACACACTCTCTGTCTCTCACACACACTCTCTGTCTCTCACACACACTCTCTGCCTCTCACACACACTCTCTGTCTCTCACACACTCTCTGTCTCTCACACACTCTCTGTCTCTCTCACACACACTCTGTCTCTCACACACTCTCTGTCTCTCACACACTCTCTGTCTCGCTCACACACACTCTCTGTCTCTCACACACACTCTGTCTCTCACACACTCTCTCTGTCTCTCACACACACACTCTGCCTCTCACACACACACTCTCTGTCTCTCACACACACACTCTGCCTCTCACACACACACTCTCTGTCTCTCACACACACACTCTCTGTCTCTCTCACACACACTCTCTGTCTCTCACACACACTCTCTGTCTCTCACACACACACTCTGTCTCTCACACACACTCTCTGTCTCTCTCACACACTCTCTGTCTCTCACACACACTCTCTGTCTCTCAAACACACACTCTCTGTCTCACACACACTCTCTGTCTCTCACACACACTCTCTGTCTCTCACACACACTCTCTGTCTCTCACACACACTCTCTGCCTCTCACACACACTCTCTGTCTCACACACACTCTCTGTCTCACACACACTCTCTGCCTCTCACACACACTCTCTGTCTCACACACACTCTCTGTCTCACACACACTCTCTGTCTCACACACACTCTCTGTCTCTCACACACACTCTCTGTCTCTCTCACACACACTCTCTGTCTCTCACACACACTCTCTGTCTCTCTCACACACACTCTCTGTCTCTCTCACACACTCTCTGTCTCTCACACACACACTCTGTCTCTCACACACTCTCTGTCTCTCACACACACTCTCTGTCTCGCTCACACTCTCTGTCTCGCTCACACACACACTCTGTCTCTCACACACACTCTCTGTCTCTCACACACACTCTCTGTCTCTCACACACACTCTCTGTCTCTCACACACACTCTCTGTCTCTCACACACACTCTCTGTCTCTCACACACACTCTCTGCCTCTCACACACACTCTCTGTCTCTCACACACTCTCTGTCTCTCACACACTCTCTGTCTCTCTCACACACACTCTGTCTCTCACACACTCTCTGTCTCTCACACACTCTCTGTCTCGCTCACACACACTCTCTGTCTCTCACACACACTCTGTCTCTCACACACTCTCTCTGTCTCTCACACACACACTCTGCCTCTCACACACACACTCTCTGTCTCTCACACACACACTCTGCCT
Organism: Mustelus asterias; assembly: GCF_964213995.1. Classification (NCBI taxonomy): domain Eukaryota; kingdom Metazoa; phylum Chordata; class Chondrichthyes; order Carcharhiniformes; family Triakidae; genus Mustelus; species Mustelus asterias. The sequence goes on along the minus strand of NW_027590122.1, from coordinate 2,451,319 downwards.
CTCACACACACACTCTCTGTCTCTCACACACACACTCTCTGTCTCTCTCACACACACTCTCTGTCTCTCACACACACTCTCTGTCTCTCACACACACACTCTGTCTCTCACACACACTCTCTGTCTCTCTCACACACTCTCTGTCTCTCACACACACACTCTGTCTCTCAAACACACACTCTCTGTCTCACACACACTCTCTGTCTCTCACACACACTCTCTGTCTCTCACACACACTCTCTGTCTCTCACACACACTCTCTGCCTCTCACACACACTCTCTGTCTCACACACACTCTCTGCCTCTTACACACACTCTCTGTCTCACACACACTCTCTGTCTCACACACACTCTCTGTCTCACACACACTCTCTGTCTCTCACACACACTCTCTGTCTCTCTCACACACACTCTCTGTCTCTCACACACACTCTCTGTCTCTCACACACTCTCTGTCTCTCACACACACTCTCTGTCTCTCTCACACACACTCTCTGTCTCTCTCACACACTCTCTGTCTCTCACACACACACTCTGTCTCTCACACACTCTCTGTCTCTCACACACACTCTCTGTCTCGCTCACACACACTCTCTGTCTCTCACACACACTCTCTGTCTCGCTCACACACACACACTCTGTCTCTCACACACTCTCTGTCTCGCTCACACACACACTCTGTCTCTCACACACACACTCTGTCTCTCACACACACTCTCTGTCTCGCTCACACACACTCTCTGTCTCGCTCACACACACTCTCTGTCTCTCTCACACACTCTCTGTCTCACTCACACACACTCTCTGTCTCGCTCACACACACTCTCTGTCTCGCTCACACACACTCTCTGTCTCTCACACACACTCTCTGTCTCGCTCACACACACACACTCTGTCTCTCACACACACTCTCTGTCTCGCTCACACACACACTCTGTCTCTCACACACACTCTCTGTCTCTCACACACACTCTCTGTCTCTCACACACACTCTGTCTCTCTCACACACACTCTGTCTCTCTCACACACTCTCTGTCTCTCTCACACACTCTCTGTCTCACTCACACACACTCTCTGTCTCACTCACACACACACTCTCTGTCTCACTCACACACACACACTCTGTCTCACACACACACTCTCTGTCTCGCTCACACACACTCTCTGTCTCTCTCACACACTCTCTGTCTGCTCACACACACTCTCTGTCGCTCACACACACTCTCTGTCTCTCACACACACCCTCTGTCTCTCTCACACACACTCTCTGTCTCGCTCACACACACTCTCTGTCTCTCTCACACACACTCTCTGTCTCTCACACACACTCTGTCTCACACACACTCTCTGTCTCGCTCACACACACTCTCTGTCTCTCACACACACTCTCTGTCTCTCACACACACTCTCTGTCTGCTCACACACACTCTCTGTCTGCTCACACACACTCTCTGCCTCTCACACACACTGTCTGTCTCTCTCACACACTCTGTCTCCCACACACACTCTCTGTCTCACTCACACTCTCTGTCTCTCACACACACTCTCTGTCTCTCTCACACACTCTCTGTCTCGCTCACACTCTCTGTCTCTCACACACACTCTCTGTCTCTCACACACACTCTCTGTCTCTCACACACTCTCTGTCTCTCACACACACTCTCTGTCTCTCACACACACTCTGTCTCTCACACACACTCTCTGTCTCTCACACACTCTCTGTCTCTCTCACACACACTCTGTCTCGCTCACACACACTCTCTGTCTCGCTCACACACTCTCTGTCTCGCTCACACACACTCTCTGTCTCTCACACACACTCTGTCTCTCACACACTCTCTCTGTCTCTCACACACACACTCTGCCTCTCACACACACACTCTCTGTCTCTCACACACACACTCTGCCTCTCACACACACACTCTCTGTCTCTCTCACACACACTCTCTGTCTCTCACACACACTCTCTGTCTCTCACACACACACTCTGTCTCTCACACACACTCTCTGTCTCTCTCACACACACTCTGTCTCTCACACACACTCTCTGTCTCCCACACACACTCTGTCTCTCACACACACTCTCTGTCTCTCACACACTCTCTGTCTCTCACACACTCTCTGTCTCTCTCACACACACTCTCTGTCTCTCACACACTCTCTGTCTCTCTCACACACACTCTGTCTCCCACACACACTCTCTGTCTCTCACACACTCTCTGTCTCTCTCACACACACTCTCTGTCTCTCACACACTCTCTGTCTCTCTCACACACACTCTGTCTCCCACACACACTCTCTGTCTCTCACACACTCTCTGTCTCTCACACACTCTCTGTCTCTCTCACACACACTCTGTCTCTCACACACTCTCTGTCTCTCACACACTCTCTGTCTCGCTCACACACACTCTCTGTCTCTCACACACACTCTGTCTCTCACACACTCTCTCTGTCTCTCACACACACACTCTGCCTCTCACACACACACTCTCTGTCTCTCACACACACACTCTGCCTCTCACACACACACTCTCTGTCTCTCACACACACACTCTCTGTCTCTCTCACACACACTCTCTGTCTCTCACACACACTCTCTGTCTCTCACACACACACTCTGTCTCTCACACACACTCTCTGTCTCTCTCACACACTCTCTGTCTCTCACACACACACTCTGTCTCTCAAACACACACTCTCTGTCTCACACACACTCTCTGTCTCTCACACACACTCTCTGTCTCTCACACACACTCTCTGTCTCTCACACACACTCTCTGCCTCTCACACACACTCTCTGTCTCACACACACTCTCTGCCTCTTACACACACTCTCTGTCTCACACACACTCTCTGTCTCACACACACTCTCTGTCTCACACACACTCTCTGTCTCTCACACACACTCTCTGTCTCTCTCACACACACTCTCTGTCTCTCACACACACTCTCTGTCTCTCACACACTCTCTGTCTCTCACACACACTCTCTGTCTCTCTCACACACACTCTCTGTCTCTCTCACACACTCTCTGTCTCTCACACACACACTCTGTCTCTCACACACTCTCTGTCTCTCACACACACTCTCTGTCTCGCTCACACACACTCTCTGTCTCTCACACACACTCTCTGTCTCGCTCACACACACACACTCTGTCTCTCACACACTCTCTGTCTCGCTCACACACACACTCTGTCTCTCACACACACTCTCTGTCTCGCTCACACACACTCTCTGTCTCGCTCACACACACTCTCTGTCTCTCTCACACACTCTCTGTCTCACTCACACACACTCTCTGTCTCGCTCACACACACTCTCTGTCTCGCTCACACACACTCTCTGTCTCTCACACACACTCTCTGTCTCGCTCACACACACACACTCTGTCTCTCACACACACTCTCTGTCTCGCTCACACACACACTCTGTCTCTCACACACACTCTCTGTCTCTCACACACACTCTCTGTCTCTCACACACACTCTCTGTCTCTCACACACACTCTGTCTCTCTCACACACTCTCTGTCTCTCTCACACACTCTCTGTCTCACTCACACACACTCTCTGTCTCACTCACACACACACTCTCTGTCTCACTCACACACACACACTCTGTCTCACACACACACTCTGTCTCGCTCACACACACTCTCTGTCTCTCTCACACACTCTCTGTCTGCTCACACACACTCTCTGTCGCTCACACACACTCTCTGTCTCTCACACACACCCTCTGTCTCTCTCACACACACTCTCTGTCTCGCTCACACACACTCTCTGTCTCTCTCACACACACTCTCTGTCTCTCACACACACTCTGTCTCACACACACTCTCTGTCTCGCTCACACACACTCTCTGTCTCTCACACACACTCTCTGTCTCTCACACACACTCTCTGTCTGCTCACACACACTCTCTGTCTGCTCACACACACTCTCTGCCTCTCACACACACTCTCTGTCTCTCACACACACTGTCTGTCTCTCTCACACACTCTGTCTCCCACACACACTCTCTGTCTCACTCACACTCTCTGTCTCTCACACACACTCTCTGTCTCTCTCACACACTCTCTGTCTCGCTCACACTCTCTGTCTCTCACACACACTCTCTGTCTCTCACACACACTCTCTGTCTCTCACACACTCTCTGTCTCTCACACACACTCTCTGTCTCTCACACACACTCTGTCTCTCACACACACTCTCTGTCTCTCACACACTCTCTGTCTCTCTCACACACACTCTGTCTCGCTCACACACACTCTCTGTCTCGCTCACACACACTCTCTGTCTCGCTCACACACACTCTCTGTCTCTCACACACACTCTGTCTCTCACACACTCTCTCTGTCTCTCACACACACACTCTGCCTCTCACACACACACTCTCTGTCTCTCACACACACACTCTGCCTCTCACACACACACTCTCTGTCTCTCTCACACACACTCTCTGTCTCTCACACACACTCTCTGTCTCTCACACACACACTCTGTCTCTCACACACACTCTCTGTCTCTCTCACACACACTCTGTCTCTCACACACACTCTCTGTCTCCCACACACACTCTGTCTCTCACACACACTCTCTGTCTCTCACACACTCTCTGTCTCTCACACACTCTCTGTCTCTCTCACACACACTCTCTGTCTCTCACACACTCTCTGTCTCTCTCACACACACTCTGTCTCCCACACACACTCTCTGTCTCTCACACACTCTCTGTCTCTCACACACTCTCTGTCTCTCTCACACACACTCTGTCTCTCACACACTCTCTGTCTCTCACACACTCTCTGTCTCGCTCACACACACTCTCTGTCTCTCACACACACTCTGTCTCTCACACACTCTCTCTGTCTCTCACACACACACTCTGCCTCTCACACACACACTCTCTGTCTCTCACACACACACTCTGCCTCTCACACACACACTCTCTGTCTCTCACACACACACTCTCTGTCTCTCTCACACACACTCTCTGTCTCTCACACACACTCTCTGTCTCTCACACACACACTCTGTCTCTCACACACACTCTCTGTCTCTCTCACACACTCTCTGTCTCTCTCACACACTCTCTGTCTCTCACACACACACTCTGTCTCTCAAACACACACTCTCTGTCTCACACACACTCTCTGTCTCTCACACACACTCCCTGTCTCTCACACACACTCTCTGTCTCTCACACACACTCTCTGCCTCTCACACACACTCTCTGTCTCACACACACTCTCTGCCTCTTACACACACTCTCTGTCTCACACACACTCTCTGTCTCACACACACTCTCTGTCTCACACACACTCTCTGTCTCTCACACACACTCTCTGTCTCTCTCACACACACTCTCTGTCTCTCACACACACTCTCTGTCTCTCACACACTCTCTGTCTCTCACACACACTCTCTGTCTCTCTCACACACACTCTCTGTCTCTCTCACACACTCTCTGTCTCTCACACACACACTCTGTCTCTCACACACTCTCTGTCTCTCACACACACTCTCTGTCTCGCTCACACACACTCTCTGTCTCTCACACACACTCTCTGTCTCGCTCACACACACACACTCTGTCTCTCACACACTCTCTGTCTCGCTCACACACACACTCTGTCTCTCACACACACACTCTGTCTCTCACACACACTCTCTGTCTCGCTCACACACACTCTCTGTCTCGCTCACACACACTCTCTGTCTCTCTCACACACTCTCTGTCTCACTCACACACACTCTCTGTCTCGCTCACACACACTCTCTGTCTCGCTCACACACACTCTCTGTCTCTCACACACACTCTCTGTCTCGCTCACACACACACACTCTGTCTCTCACACACACTCTCTGTCTCGCTCACACACACACTCTGTCTCTCACACACACTCTCTGTCTCTCACACACACTCTCTGTCTCTCACACACACTCTGTCTCTCTCACACACACTCTGTCTCTCTCACACACTCTCTGTCTCTCTCACACACTCTCTGTCTCACTCACACACACTCTCTGTCTCACTCACACACACACTCTCTGTCTCACTCACACACACACACTCTGTCTCACACACACACTCTCTGTCTCGCTCACACACACTCTCTGTCTCTCTCACACACTCTCTGTCTGCTCACACACACTCTCTGTCGCTCACACACACTCTCTGTCTCTCACACACACCCTCTGTCTCTCTCACACACACTCTCTGTCTCGCTCACACACACTCTCTGTCTCTCTCACACACACTCTCTGTCTCTCACACACACTCTGTCTCACACACACTCTCTGTCTCGCTCACACACACTCTCTGTCTCTCACACACACTCTCTGTCTCTCACACACACTCTCTGTCTGCTCACACACACTCTCTGTCTGCTCACACACACTCTCTGCCTCTCACACACACTCTCTGTCTCTCACACACACTGTCTGTCTCTCTCACACACTCTGTCTCCCACACACACTCTCTGTCTCACTCACACTCTCTGTCTCTCACACACACTCTCTGTCTCTCTCACACACTCTCTGTCTCGCTCACACTCTCTGTCTCTCACACACACTCTCTGTCTCTCACACACACTCTCTGTCTCTCACACACTCTCTGTCTCTCACACACACTCTCTGTCTCTCACACACACTCTGTCTCTCACACACACTCTCTGTCTCTCACACACTCTCTGTCTCTCTCACACACACTCTGTCTCGCTCACACACACTCTCTGTCTCGCTCACACACTCTCTGTCTCGCTCACACACACTCTCTGTCTCTCACACACACTCTGTCTCTCACACACTCTCTCTGTCTCTCACACACACACTCTGCCTCTCACACACACACTCTCTGTCTCTCACACACACACTCTGCCTCTCACACACACACTCTCTGTCTCTCTCACACACACTCTCTGTCTCTCACACACACTCTCTGTCTCTCACACACACACTCTGTCTCTCACACACACTCTCTGTCTCTCTCACACACACTCTGTCTCTCACACACACTCTCTGTCTCCCACACACACTCTGTCTCTCACACACACTCTCTGTCTCTCACACACTCTCTGTCTCTCTCACACACACTCTCTGTCTCTCTCACACACACTCTCTGTCTCTCACACACTCTCTGTCTCTCTCACACACACTCTGTCTCCCACACACACTCTCTGTCTCTCACACACTCTCTGTCTCTCACACACTCTCTGTCTCTCTCACACACACTCTGTCTCTCACACACTCTCTGTCTCTCACACACTCTCTGTCTCGCTCACACACACTCTCTGTCTCTCACACACACTCTCTGTCTCTCACACACTCTCTCTGTCTCTCACACACACACTCTGCCTCTCACACACACACTCTCTGTCTCTCACACACACACTCTGCCTCTCACACACACACTCTCTGTCTCTCACACACACACTCTCTGTCTCTCTCACACACACTCTCTGTCTCTCACACACACTCTCTGTCTCTCACACACACACTCTGTCTCTCACACACACTCTCTGTCTCTCTCACACACTCTCTGTCTCTCACACACACACTCTGTCTCTCAAACACACACTCTCTGTCTCACACACACTCTCTGTCTCTCACACACACTCTCTGTCTCTCACACACACTCTCTGTCTCTCACACACACTCTCTGCCTCTCACACACACTCTCTGTCTCACACACACTCTCTGCCTCTTACACACACTCTCTGTCTCACACACACTCTCTGTCTCACACACACTCTCTGTCTCACACACACTCTCTGTCTCTCACACACACTCTCTGTCTCTCTCACACACACTCTCTGTCTCTCACACACACTCTCTGTCTCTCACACACTCTCTGTCTCTCACACACACTCTCTGTCTCTCTCACACACACTCTCTGTCTCTCTCACACACTCTCTGTCTCTCACACACACACTCTGTCTCTCACACACTCTCTGTCTCTCACACACACTCTCTGTCTCGCTCACACACACTCTCTGTCTCTCACACACACTCTCTGTCTCGCTCACACACACACACTCTGTCTCTCACACACTCTCTGTCTCGCTCACACACACACTCTGTCTCTCACACACACACTCTGTCTCTCACACACACTCTCTGTCTCGCTCACACACACTCTCTGTCTCGCTCACACACACTCTCTGTCTCTCTCACACACTCTCTGTCTCACTCACACACACTCTCTGTCTCGCTCACACACACTCTCTGTCTCGCTCACACACACTCTCTGTCTCTCACACACACTCTCTGTCTCGCTCACACACACACACTCTGTCTCTCACACACACTCTCTGTCTCGCTCACACACACACTCTGTCTCTCACACACACTCTCTGTCTCTCACACACACTCTCTGTCTCTCACACACACTCTGTCTCTCTCACACACACTCTGTCTCTCTCACACACTCTCTGTCTCTCTCACACACTCTCTGTCTCACTCACACACACTCTCTGTCTCACTCACACACACACTCTCTGTCTCACTCACACACACACACTCTGTCTCACACACACACTCTCTGTCTCGCTCACACACACTCTCTGTCTCTCTCACACACTCTCTGTCTGCTCACACACACTCTCTGTCGCTCACACACACTCTCTGTCTCTCACACACACCCTCTGTCTCTCTCACACACACTCTCTGTCTCGCTCACACACACTCTCTGTCTCTCTCACACACACTCTCTGTCTCTCACACACACTCTGTCTCACACACACTCTCTGTCTCGCTCACACACACTCTCTGTCTCTCACACACACTCTCTGTCTCTCACACACACTCTCTGTCTGCTCACACACACTCTCTGTCTGCTCACACACACTCTCTGCCTCTCACACACACTCTCTGTCTCTCACACACACTGTCTGTCTCTCTCACACACTCTGTCTCCCACACACACTCTCTGTCTCACTCACACTCTCTGTCTCTCACACACACTCTCTGTCTCTCTCACACACTCTCTGTCTCGCTCACACTCTCTGTCTCTCACACACACTCTCTGTCTCTCACACACACTCTCTGTCTCTCACACACTCTCTGTCTCTCACACACACTCTCTGTCTCTCACACACACTCTGTCTCTCACACACACTCTCTGTCTCTCACACACTCTCTGTCTCTCTCACACACACTCTGTCTCGCTCACACACACTCTCTGTCTCGCTCACACACTCTCTGTCTCGCTCACACACACTCTCTGTCTCTCACACACACTCTGTCTCTCACACACTCTCTCTGTCTCTCACACACACACTCTGCCTCTCACACACACACTCTCTGTCTCTCACACACACACTCTGCCTCTCACACACACACTCTCTGTCTCTCTCACACACACTCTCTGTCTCTCACACACACTCTCTGTCTCTCACACACACACTCTGTCTCTCACACACACTCTCTGTCTCTCTCACACACACTCTGTCTCTCACACACACTCTCTGTCTCCCACACACACTCTGTCTCTCACACACACTCTCTGTCTCTCACACACTCTCTGTCTCTCACACACTCTGTCTCTCTCACACACACTCTCTGTCTCTCACACACTCTCTGTCTCTCTCACACACACTCTGTCTCCCACACACACTCTCTGTCTCTCACACACTCTCTGTCTCTCACACACTCTCTGTCTCTCTCACACACACTCTGTCTCTCACACACTCTCTGTCTCTCACACACTCTCTGTCTCGCTCACACACACTCTCTGTCTCTCACACACACTCTGTCTCTCACACACTCTCTCTGTCTCTCACACACACACTCTGCCTCTCACACACACACTCTCTGTCTCTCACACACACACTCTGCCTCTCACACACACACTCTCTGTCTCTCACACACACACTCTCTGTCTCTCTCACACACACTCTCTGTCTCTCACACACACTCTCTGTCTCTCACACACACACTCTGTCTCTCACACACACACTCTGTCTCTCACACACACTCTCTGTCTCTCTCACACACTCTCTGTCTCTCACACACACACTCTGTCTCTCAAACACACACTCTCTGTCTCACACACACTCTCTGTCTCTCACACACACTCTCTGTCTCTCACACACACTCTCTGTCTCTCACACACACTCTCTGCCTCTCACACACACTCTCTGTCTCACACACACTCTCTGCCTCTTACACACACTCTCTGTCTCACACACACTCTCTGTCTCACACACACTCTCTGTCTCACACACACTCTCTGTCTCTCACACACACTCTCTGTCTCTCTCACACACACTCTCTGTCTCTCACACACACTCTCTGTCTCTCACACACTCTCTGTCTCTCACACACACTCTCTGTCTCTCTCACACACACTCTCTGTCTCTCTCACACACTCTCTGTCTCTCACACACACACTCTGTCTCTCACACACTCTCTGTCTCTCACACACACTCTCTGTCTCGCTCACACACACTCTCTGTCTCTCACACACACTCTCTGTCTCGCTCACACACACACACTCTGTCTCTCACACACTCTCTGTCTCGCTCACACACACACTCTGTCTCTCACACACACACTCTGTCTCTCACACACACTCTCTGTCTCGCTCACACACACTCTCTGTCTCGCTCACACACACTCTCTGTCTCTCTCACACACTCTCTGTCTCACTCACACACACTCTCTGTCTCGCTCACACACACTCTCTGTCTCGCTCACACACACTCTCTGTCTCTCACACACACTCTCTGTCTCGCTCACACACACACACTCTGTCTCTCACACACACTCTCTGTCTCGCTCACACACACACTCTGTCTCTCACACACACTCTCTGTCTCTCACACACACTCTCTGTCTCTCACACACACTCTGTCTCTCTCACACACACTCTGTCTCTCTCACACACTCTCTGTCTCTCTCACACACTCTCTGTCTCACTCACACACACTCTCTGTCTCACTCACACACACACTCTCTGTCTCACTCACACACACACACTCTGTCTCACACACACACTCTCTGTCTCGCTCACACACACTCTCTGTCTCTCTCACACACTCTCTGTCTGCTCACACACACTCTCTGTCGCTCACACACACTCTCTGTCTCTCACACACACCCTCTGTCTCTCTCACACACACTCTCTGTCTCGCTCACACACACTCTCTGTCTCTCTCACACACACTCTCTGTCTCTCACACACACTCTGTCTCACACACACTCTCTGTCTCGCTCACACACACTCTCTGTCTCTCACACACACTCTCTGTCTCTCACACACACTCTCTGTCTGCTCACACACACTCTCTGTCTGCTCACACACACTCTCTGCCTCTCACACACACTCTCTGTCTCTCACACACACTGTCTGTCTCTCTCACACACTCTGTCTCCCACACACACTCTCTGTCTCACTCACACTCTCTGTCTCTCACACACACTCTCTGTCTCTCTCACACACTCTCTGTCTCGCTCACACTCTCTGTCTCTCACACACACTCTCTGTCTCTCACACACACTCTCTGTCTCTCACACACTCTCTGTCTCTCACACACACTCTCTGTCTCTCACACACACTCTGTCTCTCACACACACTCTCTGTCTCTCACACACTCTCTGTCTCTCTCACACACACTCTGTCTCGCTCACACACACTCTCTGTCTCGCTCACACACTCTCTGTCTCGCTCACACACACTCTCTGTCTCTCACACACACTCTGTCTCTCACACACTCTCTCTGTCTCTCACACACACACTCTGCCTCTCACACACACACTCTCTGTCTCTCACACACACACTCTGCCTCTCACACACACACTCTCTGTCTCTCTCACACACACTCTCTGTCTCTCACACACACTCTGTCTCTCACACACACACTCTGTCTCTCACACACACTCTGTCTCTCTCACACACTCTCTGTCTCTCACACACACACTCTGTCTCTCAAACACACACTCTCTGTCTCACACACACTCTCTGTCTCTCACACACACTCTCTGTCTCTCACACACACTCTCTGTCTCTCACACACACTCTCTGCCTCTCACACACACTCTCTGTCTCACACACACTCTCTGCCTCTTACACACACTCTCTGTCTCACACACACTCTCTGTCTCACACACACTCTCTGTCTCACACACACTCTCTGTCTCTCACACACACTCTCTGTCTCTCTCACACACACTCTCTGTCTCTCACACACACTCTGTCTCTCACACACTCTCTGTCTCTCACACACACTCTCTGTCTCTCTCACACACACTCTCTGTCTCTCTCACACACTCTCTGTCTCTCACACACACACTCTGTCTCTCACACACTCTCTGTCTCTCACACACACTCTCTGTCTCGCTCACACACACTCTCTGTCTCTCACACACACTCTCTGTCTCGCTCACACACACACACTCTGTCTCTCACACACTCTCTGTCTCGCTCACACACACACTCTGTCTCTCACACACACTCTCTGTCTCGCTCACACACACTCTCTGTCTCTCACACACACACTCTGTCTCTCACACACACTCTCTGTCTCGCTCACACACACTCTCTGTCTCACACACACTCTCTGTCTCACACACACTCTCTGTCTCACACACACACTCTCTGTCTCACACACACACTCTCTGTCTCTCACACACACTCTCTGCCTCTCACACACTCTCTGTCTCGCTCACACACACTCTCTGTCTCTCACACACACTCTCTGTCTGCTCACACACACTCTCTGTCTCTCTCACACACACTCTCTGTCTCTCACACACACTCTGTCTCACACACACACTCTCTGTCTCTCACACACACACTCTCTGTCTCTCACATACACTCTCTGTCTCTCACACACACTCTCTGCCTCTCACACACACTCTCTGTCTGCTCACACACACTCTCTGTCTCTCTCACACACACTCTCTGTCTCTCACACACACTCTGTCTCACACACACACTCTCTGTCTCTCACACACACTCTGTCTCACACACACACTCTCTGTCTCGCTCACACACACTCTCTGTCTCTCTCACACACTCTCTGTCTGCTCACACACACTCTCTGTCGCTCACACACACTCTCTGTCTCTCACACACACCCTCTGTCTCTCTCACACACACTCTCTGTCTCGCTCACACACACTCTCTGTCTCTCTCACACACACTCTCTGTCTCTCACACACACTCTGTCTCACACACACTCTCTGTCTCGCTCACACACACTCTCTGTCTCTCACACACACTCTCTGTCTCTCACACACACTCTCTGTCTGCTCACACACACTCTCTGTCTGCTCACACACACTCTCTGCCTCTCACACACACTCTCTGTCTCTCACACACACTCTCTGTCTCTCACACACACTGTCTGTCTCTCTCACACACTCTGTCTCCCACACACACTCTCTGTCTCACTCACACTCTCTGTCTCTCACACACACTCTCTGTCTCTCTCACACACTCTCTGTCTCGCTCACACACACACTCTCTGTCTCTCACACACTCTCTGTCTCGCTCACACACACTCTCTGTCTCTCACACACACTCTCTGTCTCTCACACACACTCTCTGTCTCTCACACACTCTCTGTCTCACACACACACTCTCTGTCTCTCACACACACACTCTGTCTCTCACACACACTCTCTGTCTCTCTCACACACTCTGTCTCCCACACACACTCTCTGTCTCACTCACACTCTCTGTCTCTCACACACACTCTCTGTCTCGCACACACACTCTCTGTCTCTCACACACTCTCTGTCTCTCACACACACTCTCTGTCTCTCACACACACTCTCTGTCTCTCTCACACACTCTCTGTCTCTCACACACACTCTCTGTCTCGCTCACACACACACTCTCTGTCTCTCACACACTCTCTGTCTCGCTCACACACACTCTCTGTCTCTCACACACACTCTCTGTCTCTCACACACACTCTCTGTCTCTCACACACACTCTCTGTCTCTCACACACACTCTCTGTCTCGCTCACACACACACTCTGTCGCTCACACACTCTCTGTCTCTCACACACTCTCTGTCTCGCTCACACACACTCTCTGTCTCTAACACACACTCTCTGTCTCGCTCACACACACACTCTGTCGCTCACACACTCTCTGTCTCTCACACACTCTCTGTCTCGCTCACACACACTCTCTGTCTCTCACACACTCTCTGTCTCTCACACACACTCTCTGTCTCTCACACACACTCTGTCTCTCACACACACTCTCTGTCTCTCACACACACTCTGTCTCTCACACACTCTCTGTCTCTCTCACACACACTCTGTCTCGCTCACACACACTCTCTGTCTCGCTCACACACTCTCTGTCTCGCTCACACACACTCTCTGTCTCTCACACACACTCTGTCTCTCACACACTCTCTCTGTCTCTCACACACACACTCTGCCTCTCACACACACACTCTCTGTCTCTCACACACACACTCTGCCTCTCACACACACACTCTCTGTCTCTCTCACACACACTCTCTGTCTCTCACACACACTCTCTGTCTCTCACACACACACTCTGTCTCTCACACACACTCTCTGTCTCTCTCACACACTCTCTGTCTCTCACACACACTCTCTGTCTCTCAAACACACACTCTCTGTCTCACACACACTCTCTGTCTCTCACACACACTCTCTGTCTCTCACACACACTCTCTGTCTCTCACACACACTCTCTGCCTCTCACACACACTCTCTGTCTCACACACACTCTCTGCCTCTCACACACACTCTCTGTCTCACACACACTCTCTGTCTCACACACACTCTCTGTCTCACACACACTCTCTGTCTCTCACACACACTCTCTGTCTCTCTCACACACACTCTCTGTCTCTCACACACACTCTCTGTCTCTCACACACTCTCTGTCTCTCACACACACTCTCTGTCTCTCTCACACACACTCTCTGTCTCTCACACACTCTCTGTCTCTCACACACACACTCTGTCTCTCACACACTCTCTGTCTCTCACACACACTCTCTGTCTCTCACACACACTCTCTGTCTCGCTCACACACTCTGTCTCGCTCACACACACACTCTGTCTCTCACACACACTCTCTGTCTCTCACACACACTCTCTGTCTCTCACACACACTCTCTGTCTCTCACACACACTCTCTGCCTCTCACACACACTCTCTGCCTCTCACACACACTCTCTGTCTCTCACACACTCTCTGTCTCTCTCACACACACTCTGTCTCTCACACACTCTCTGTCTCTCACACACTCTCTGTCTCGCTCACACACACTCTCTGTCTCTCACACACACTCTGTCTCTCACACACTCTCTCTGTCTCTCACACACACACTCTGCCTCTCACACACACACACTCTCTGTCTCTCACACACACACTCTGCCTCTCACACACACACTCTCTGTCTCTCACACACACACTCTCTGTCTCTCTCACACACACTCTCTGTCTCTCACACACACTCTCTGTCTCTCACACACACACTCTGTCTCTCACACACACTCTCTGTCTCTCTCACACACTCTCTGTCTCTCACACACACTCTCTGTCTCTCAAACACACACTCTCTGTCTCACACACACTCTCTGTCTCTCACACACACTCTCTGTCTCTCACACACACTCTCTGTCTCTCACACACACTCTCTGCCTCTCACACACACTCTCTGTCTCACACACACTCTCTGCCTCTCACACACACTCTCTGTCTCACACACACTCTCTGTCTCACACACACTCTCTGTCTCACACACACTCTCTGTCTCTCACACACACTCTCTGTCTCTCTCACACACACTCTCTGTCTCTCACACACACTCTCTGTCTCTCACACACTCTCTGTCTCTCACACACACTCTCTGTCTCTCTCACACACACTCTCTGTCTCTCTCACACACTCTCTGTCTCTCACACACACACTCTGTCTCTCACACACTCTCTGTCTCTCACACACACTCTCTGTCTCGCTCACACACTCTGTCTCGCTCACACACACACTCTGTCTCTCACACACACTCTCTGTCTCTCACACACACTCTCTGTCTCTCACACACACTCTCTGTCTCTCACACACACTCTCTGTCTCTCACACACACTCTCTGTCTCTCACACACACTCTCTGCCTCTCACACACACTCTCTGTCTCTCACACACTCTCTGTCTCTCACACACTCTCTGTCTCTCTCACACACACTCTGTCTCTCACACACTCTCTGTCTCTCACACACTCTCTGTCTCGCTCACACACACTCTCTGTCTCTCACACACACTCTGTCTCTCACACACTCTCTCTGTCTCTCACACACACACTCTGCCTCTCACACACACACTCTCTGTCTCTCACACACACACTCTGCCTCTCACACACACACTCTCTGTCTCTCACACACACACTCTCTGTCTCTCTCACACACACTCTCTGTCTCTCACACACACTCTCTGTCTCTCACACACACACTCTGTCTCTCACACACACTCTCTGTCTCTCTCACACACTCTCTGTCTCTCACACACACACTCTGTCTCTCAAACACACACTCTCTGTCTCACACACACTCTCTGTCTCTCACACACACTCTCTGTCTCTCACACACACTCTCTGTCTCACACACACTCTCTGCCTCTTACACACACTCTCTGTCTCACACACACTCTCTGTCTCACACACACTCTCTGTCTCACACACACTCTCTGTCTCTCACACACACTCTCTGTCTCTCTCACACACACTCTCTGTCTCTCACACACACTCTCTGTCTCTCACACACACTCTCTGTCTCTCACACACTCTCTGTCTCTCACACACACTCTCTGTCTCTCTCACACACACTCTCTGTCTCTCTCACACACTCTCTGTCTCTCACACACACACTCTGTCTCTCACACACTCTCTGTCTCTCACACACACTCTCTGTCTCGCTCACACACACTCTCTGTCTCTCACACACACTCTCTGTCTCGCTCACACACACACACTCTGTCTCTCACACACTCTCTGTCTCGCTCACACACACACTCTGTCTCTCACACACACACTCTGTCTCTCACACACACTCTCTGTCTCGCTCACACACACTCTCTGTCTCGCTCACACACACTCTCTGTCTCGCTCACACACACTCTCTGTCTCTCTCACACACTCTCTGTCTCACTCACACACACTCTCTGTCTCGCTCACACACACTCTCTGTCTCGCTCACACACACTCTCTGTCTCTCACACACACTCTCTGTCTCGCTCACACACACACACTCTGTCTCTCACACACACTCTCTGTCTCGCTCACACACACACTCTGTCTCTCACACACACTCTCTGTCTCTCACACACACTCTCTGTCTCTCACACACACTCTGTCTCTCTCACACACACTCTGTCTCTCTCACACACTCTCTGTCTCTCTCACACACTCTCTGTCTCACTCACACACACTCTCTGTCTCACTCACACACACACTCTCTGTCTCACTCACACACACACACTCTGTCTCACACACACACTCTCTGTCTCGCTCACACACACTCTCTGTCTCTCTCACACACTCTCTGTCTGCTCACACACACTCTCTGTCGCTCACACACACTCTCTGTCTCTCACACACACCCTCTGTCTCTCTCACACACACTCTCTGTCTCGCTCACACACACTCTCTGTCTCTCTCACACACACTCTCTGTCTCTCACACACACTCTGTCTCACACACACTCTCTGTCTCGCTCACACACACTCTCTGTCTCTCACACACACTCTCTGTCTCTCACACACACTCTCTGTCTGCTCACACACACTCTCTGTCTGCTCACACACACTCTCTGCCTCTCACACACACTCTCTGTCTCTCACACACACTGTCTGTCTCTCTCACACACTCTGTCTCCCACACACACTCTCTGTCTCACTCACACTCTCTGTCTCTCACACACACTCTCTGTCTCTCTCACACACTCTCTGTCTCGCTCACACTCTCTGTCTCTCACACACACTCTCTGTCTCTCACACACACTCTCTGTCTCTCACACACTCTCTGTCTCTCACACACACTCTCTGTCTCTCACACACACTCTGTCTCTCACACACACTCTCTGTCTCTCACACACTCTCTGTCTCTCTCACACACACTCTGTCTCGCTCACACACACTCTCTGTCTCGCTCACACACTCTCTGTCTCGCTCACACACACTCTCTGTCTCTCACACACACTCTGTCTCTCACACACTCTCTCTGTCTCTCACACACACACTCTGCCTCTCACACACACACTCTCTGTCTCTCACACACACACTCTGCCTCTCACACACACACTCTCTGTCTCTCTCACACACACTCTCTGTCTCTCACACACACTCTCTGTCTCTCACACACACACTCTGTCTCTCACACACACTCTCTGTCTCTCTCACACACACTCTGTCTCTCACACACACTCTCTGTCTCCCACACACACTCTGTCTCTCACACACACTCTCTGTCTCTCACACACTCTCTGTCTCTCACACACTCTCTGTCTCTCTCACACACACTCTCTGTCTCTCACACACTCTCTGTCTCTCTCACACACACTCTGTCTCCCACACACACTCTCTGTCTCTCACACACTCTCTGTCTCTCACACACTCTCTGTCTCTCTCACACACACTCTGTCTCTCACACACTCTCTGTCTCTCACACACTCTCTGTCTCGCTCACACACACTCTCTGTCTCTCACACACACTCTGTCTCTCACACACTCTCTCTGTCTCTCACACACACACTCTGCCTCTCACACACACACTCTCTGTCTCTCACACACACACTCTGCCTCTCACACACACACTCTCTGTCTCTCACACACACACTCTCTGTCTCTCTCACACACACTCTCTGTCTCTCACACACACTCTCTGTCTCTCACACACACACTCTGTCTCTCACACACACTCTCTGTCTCTCTCACACACTCTCTGTCTCTCACACACACACTCTGTCTCTCAAACACACACTCTCTGTCTCACACACACTCTCTGTCTCTCACACACACTCTCTGTCTCTCACACACACTCTCTGTCTCTCACACACACTCTCTGCCTCTCACACACACTCTCTGTCTCACACACACTCTCTGCCTCTTACACACACTCTCTGTCTCACACACACTCTCTGTCTCACACACACTCTCTGTCTCACACACACTCTCTGTCTCTCACACACACTCTCTGTCTCTCTCACACACTCTCTGTCTCTCACACACACTCTCTATCGCTCACACACACTCTCTGTCTCTCACACACACTCTGTCTCTCACACACTCTCTCTGTCTCTCACACACACACTCTGCCTCTCACACACACACTCTCTGTCTCTCACACACACACTCTGCCTCTCACACACACACTCTCTGTCTCTCACACACACACTCTCTGTCTCTCTCACACACACTCTCTGTCTCTCACACACACTCTCTGTCTCTCACACACACACTCTGTCTCTCACACACACTCTCTGTCTCTCTCACACACTCTCTGTCTCTCACACACACACTCTGTCTCTCAAACACACACTCTCTGTCTCACACACACTCTCTGTCTCTCACACACACTCTCTGTCTCTCACACACTCTCTGTCTCTCACACACACTCTCTGTCTCTCTCACACACACTCTCTGTCTCTCTCACACACTCTCTGTCTCTCACACACACACTCTGTCTCTCACACACTCTCTGTCTCTCACACACACTCTCTGTCTCGCTCACACACACTCTCTGTCTCTCACACACACTCTCTGTCTCGCTCACACACACACACTCTGTCTCTCACACACTCTCTGTCTCGCTCACACACACACTCTGTCTCTCACACACACACTCTGTCTCTCACACACACTCTCTGTCTCGCTCACACACACTCTCTGTCTCGCTCACACACACTCTCTGTCTCTCTCACACACTCTCTGTCTCACTCACACACACTCTCTGTCTCGCTCACACACACTCTCTGTCTCGCTCACACACACTCTCTGTCTCTCACACACACTCTCTGTCTCGCTCACACACACACACTCTGTCTCTCACACACACTCTCTGTCTCGCTCACACACACACTCTGTCTCTCACACACACTCTCTGTCTCTCACACACACTCTCTGTCTCTCACACACACTCTGTCTCTCTCACACACACTCTGTCTCTCTCACACACTCTCTGTCTCTCTCACACACTCTCTGTCTCACTCACACACACTCTCTGTCTCACTCACACACACACTCTCTGTCTCACTCACACACACACACTCTGTCTCACACACACACTCTCTGTCTCGCTCACACACACTCTCTGTCTCTCTCACACACTCTCTGTCTGCTCACACACACTCTCTGTCGCTCACACACACTCTCTGTCTCTCACACACACCCTCTGTCTCTCTCACACACACTCTCTGTCTCGCTCACACACACTCTCTGTCTCTCTCACACACACTCTCTGTCTCTCACACACACTCTGTCTCGCTCACACACACTCTCTGTCTCGCTCACACACACTCTCTGTCTCTCACACACACTCTCTGTCTCTCACACACACTCTCTGTCTGCTCACACACACTCTCTGTCTGCTCACACACACTCTCTGCCTCTCACACACACTCTCTGTCTCTCACACACACTGTCTGTCTCTCTCACACACTCTGTCTCCCACACACACTCTCTGTCTCACTCACACTCTCTGTCTCTCACACACACTCTCTGTCTCTCTCACACACTCTCTGTCTCGCTCACACTCTCTGTCTCTCACACACACTCTCTGTCTCTCACACACACTCTCTGTCTCTCACACACTCTCTGTCTCTCACACACACTCTCTGTCTCTCACACACACTCTGTCTCTCACACACACTCTCTGTCTCTCACACACTCTCTGTCTCTCTCACACACACTCTGTCTCGCTCACACACACTCTCTGTCTCGCTCACACACTCTCTGTCTCGCTCACACACACTCTCTGTCTCTCACACACACTCTGTATCTCACACACTCTCTCTGTCTCTCACACACACACTCTGCCTCTCACACACACACTCTCTGTCTCTCACACACACACTCTGCCTCTCACACACACACTCTCTGTCTCTCTCACACACACTCTCTGTCTCTCACACACACTCTCTGTCTCTCACACACACACTCTGTCTCTCACACACACTCTCTGTCTCTCTCACACACACTCTGTCTCTCACACACACTCTCTGTCTCCCACACACACTCTGTCTCTCACACACACTCTCTGTCTCTCACACACTCTCTGTCTCTCACACACTCTCTGTCTCTCTCACACACACTCTCTGTCTCTCACACACTCTCTGTCTCTCTCACACACACTCTGTCTCCCACACACACTCTCTGTCTCTCACACACTCTCTGTCTCTCACACACTCTCTGTCTCTCTCACACACACTCTGTCTCTCACACACTCTCTGTCTCTCACACACTCTCTGTCTCGCTCACACACACTCTCTGTCTCTCACACACACTCTGTCTCTCACACACTCTCTCTGTCTCTCACACACACACTCTGCCTCTCACACACACACTCTCTGTCTCTCACACACACACTCTGCCTCTCACACACACACTCTCTGTCTCTCACACACACACTCTCTGTCTCTCTCACACACACTCTCTGTCTCTCACACACACTCTCTGTCTCTCACACACACACTCTGTCTCTCACACACACTCTCTGTCTCTCTCACACACTCTCTGTCTCTCACACACACACTCTGTCTCTCAAACACACACTCTCTGTCTCACACACACTCTCTGTCTCTCACACACACTCTCTGTCTCTCACACACACTCTCTGTCTCTCACACACACTCTCTGCCTCTCACACACACTCTCTGTCTCACACACACTCTCTGCCTCTTACACACACTCTCTGTCTCACACACACTCTCTGTCTCACACACACTCTCTGTCTCACACACACTCTCTGTCTCTCACACACACTCTCTGTCTCTCTCACACACACTCTCTGTCTCTCACACACACTCTCTGTCTCTCACACACTCTCTGTCTCTCACACACACTCTCTGTCTCTCTCACACACACTCTCTGTCTCTCTCACACACTCTCTGTCTCTCACACACACACTCTGTCTCTCACACACTCTCTGTCTCTCACACACACTCTCTGTCTCGCTCACACACACTCTCTGTCTCTCACACACACTCTCTGTCTCGCTCACACACACACACTCTGTCTCTCACACACTCTCTGTCTCGCTCACACACACACTCTGTCTCTCACACACACACTCTGTCTCTCACACACACTCTCTGTCTCGCTCACACACACTCTCTGTCTCGCTCACACACACTCTCTGTCTCTCTCACACACTCTCTGTCTCACTCACACACACTCTCTGTCTCGCTCACACACACTCTCTGTCTCGCTCACACACACTCTCTGTCTCTCACACACACTCTCTGTCTCGCTCACACACACACACTCTGTCTCTCACACACACTCTCTGTCTCGCTCACACACACACTCTGTCTCTCACACACACTCTCTGTCTCTCACACACACTCTCTGTCTCTCACACACACTCTGTCTCTCTCACACACACTCTCTGTCTCACTCACACACACACTCTCTGTCTCACTCACACACACACACTCTGTCTCACACACACACTCTCTGTCTCGCTCACACACACTCTCTGTCTCTCTCACACACTCTCTGTCTGCTCACACACACTCTCTGTCGCTCACACACACTCTCTGTCTCTCACACACACCCTCTGTCTCTCTCACACACACTCTCTGTCTCGCTCACACACACTCTCTGTCTCTCTCACACACACTCTCTGTCTCTCACACACACTCTGTCTCACACACACTCTCTGTCTCGCTCACACACACTCTCTGTCTCTCACACACACTCTCTGTCTCTCACACACACTCTCTGTCTGCTCACACACACTCTCTGTCTGCTCACACACACTCTCTGCCTCTCACACACACTCTCTGTCTCTCACACACACTGTCTGTCTCTCTCACACACTCTGTCTCCCACACACACTCTCTGTCTCACTCACACTCTCTGTCTCTCACACACACTCTCTGTCTCTCTCACACACTCTCTGTCTCGCTCACACTCTCTGTCTCTCACACACACTCTCTGTCTCTCACACACACTCTGTCTCTCACACACACTCTCTGTCTCTCACACACTCTCTGTCTCTCTCACACACACTCTGTCTCGCTCACACACACTCTCTGTCTCGCTCACACACTCTCTGTCTCGCTCACACACACTCTCTGTCTCTCACACACACTCTGTCTCTCACACACTCTCTCTGTCTCTCACACACACACTCTGCCTCTCACACACACACTCTCTGTCTCTCACACACACACTCTGCCTCTCACACACACACTCTCTGTCTCTCTCACACACACTCTCTGTCTCTCACACACACTCTCTGTCTCTCACACACACACTCTGTCTCTCACACACACTCTCTGTCTCTCTCACACACACTCTGTCTCTCACACACACTCTCTGTCTCCCACACACACTCTGTCTCTCACACACACTCTCTGTCTCTCACACACTCTCTGTCTCTCACACACTCTCTGTCTCTCTCACACACACTCTCTGTCTCTCACACACTCTCTGTCTCTCTCACACACACTCTGTCTCCCACACACACTCTCTGTCTCTCACACACTCTCTGTCTCTCACACACTCTCTGTCTCTCTCACACACACTCTGTCTCTCACACACTCTCTGTCTCTCACACACTCTCTGTCTCGCTCACACACACTCTCTGTCTCTCACACACACTCTGTCTCTCACACACTCTCTCTGTCTCTCACACACACACTCTGCCTCTCACACACACACTCTCTGTCTCTCACACACACACTCTGCCTCTCACACACACACTCTCTGTCTCTCACACACACACTCTCTGTCTCTCTCACACACACTCTCTGTCTCTCACACACACTCTCTGTCTCTCACACACACACTCTGTCTCTCACACACACTCTCTGTCTCTCTCACACACTCTCTGTCTGCTCACACACACTCTCTGTCTGCTCACACACACTCTCTGCCTCTCACACACACTCTCTGTCTCTCACACACACTGTCTGTCTCTCTCACACACTCTGTCTCCCACACACACTCTCTGTCTCACTCACACTCTCTGTCTCTCACACACACTCTCTGTCTCTCTCACACACTCTCTGTCTCGCTCACACTCTCTGTCTCTCACACACACTCTCTGTCTCTCACACACACTCTGTCTCTCACACACACTCTCTGTCTCTCACACACACACTCTGCCTCTCACACACACACTCTCTGTCTCTCACACACACACTCTGCCTCTCACACACACACTCTCTGTCTCTCTCACACACACTCTCTGTCTCTCACACACACTCTCTGTCTCTCACACACACACTCTGTCTCTCACACACACTCTCTGTCTCTCTCACACACACTCTGTCTCTCACACACACACTCTGTCTCTCCCACACACACTCTGTCTCTCACACACACTCTCTGTCTCTCACACACTCTCTGTCTCTCACACACTCTCTGTCTCTCTCACACACACTCTCTGTCTCTCACACACTCTCTGTCTCTCTCACACACACTCTGTCTCCCACACACACTCTCTGTCTCTCACACACTCTCTGTCTCTCACACACTCTCTGTCTCTCTCACACACACTCTGTCTCTCACACACTCTCTGTCTCGCTCACACACACTCTCTGTCTCTCACACACACTCTGTCTCTCACACACTCTCTCTGTCTCTCACACACACACTCTGCCTCTCACACACACACTCTCTGTCTCTCACACACACACTCTGCCTCTCACACACACACTCTCTGTCTCTCACACACACACTCTCTGTCTCTCTCACACACACTCTCTGTCTCTCACACACACTCTCTGTCTCTCACACACACACTCTGTCTCTCACACACACTCTCTGTCTCTCTCACACACTCTCTGTCTCTCACACACACACTCTGTCTCTCAAACACACACTCTCTGTCTCACACACACTCTCTGTCTCTCACACACACTCTCTGTCTCTCACACACACTCTCTGTCTCTCACACACACTCTCTGCCTCTCACACACACTCTCTGTCTCACACACACTCTCTGCCTCTTACACACACTCTCTGTCTCACACACACTCTCTGTCTCACACACACTCTCTGTCTCACACACACTCTCTGTCTCTCACACACACTCTCTGTCTCTCTCACACACACTCTCTGTCTCTCACACACACTCTCTGTCTCTCACACACTCTCTGTCTCTCACACACACTCTCTGTCTCTCTCACACACACTCTCTGTCTCTCTCACACACTCTCTGTCTCTCACACACACACTCTGTCTCTCACACACTCTCTGTCTCTCACACACACTCTCTGTCTCGCTCACACACACTCTCTGTCTCTCACACACACTCTCTGTCTCGCTCACACACACACACTCTGTCTCTCACACACTCTCTGTCTCGCTCACACACACACTCTGTCTCTCACACACACTCTCTGTCTCGCTCACACACACTCTCTGTCTCTCTCACACACACTCTCTGTCTCTCTCACACACTCTCTGTCTCACTCACACACACTCTCTGTCTCGCTCACACACACTCTCTGTCTCGCTCACACACACTCTCTGTCTCTCACACACACTCTCTGTCTCGCTCACACACACACACTCTGTCTCTCACACACACTCTCTGTCTCGCTCACACACACACTCTGTCTCTCACACACACTCTCTGTCTCTCACACACACTCTGTCTCTCACACACACTCTGTCTCTCTCACACACACTCTGTCTCTCTCACACACTCTCTGTCTCTCTCACACACTCTCTGTCTCACTCACACACACTCTCTGTCTCACTCACACACACACTCTCTGTCTCACTCACACACACACACTCTGTCTCACACACACACTCTCTGTCTCGCTCACACACACTCTCTGTCTCTCTCACACACTCTCTGTCTGCTCACACACACTCTCTGTCGCTCACACACACTCTCTGTCTCTCACACACACCCTCTGTCTCTCTCACACACACTCTCTGTCTCGCTCACACACACTCTCTGTCTCTCTCACACACACTCTCTGTCTCTCACACACACTCTGTCTCACACACACTCTCTGTCTGTCTCACACACACTCTCTGTCTCTCACACACACTCTCTGTCTCTCACACACACTCTCTGTCTGCTCACACACACTCTCTGTCTGCTCACACACACTCTCTGCCTCTCACACACACACTCTGTCTCTCACACACACTGTCTGTCTCTCTCACACACTCTGTCTCCCACACACACTCTCTGTCTCACTCACACTCTCTGTCTCTCACACACACTCTCTGTCTCTCTCACACACTCTCTGTCTCGCTCACACTCTCTGTCTCTCACACACACTCTCTGTCTCTCACACACACTCTCTGTCTCTCACACACTCTCTGTCTCTCACACACACTCTCTGTCTCTCACACACACTCTGTCTCTCACACACACTCTCTGTCTCTCACACACTCTCTGTCTCTCTCACACACACTCTGTCTCGCTCACACACACTCTCTGTCTCGCTCACACACTCTCTGTCTCGCTCACACACACTCTCTGTCTCTCACACACACTCTGTCTCTCACACACTCTCTCTGTCTCTCACACACACACTCTGCCTCTCACACACACACTCTCTGTCTCTCACACACACACTCTGCCTCTCACACACACACTCTCTGTCTCTCTCACACACACTCTCTGTCTCTCACACACACTCTCTGTCTCTCACACACACACTCTGTCTCTCACACACACTCTCTGTCTCTCTCACACACACTCTGTCTCTCACACACACTCTCTGTCTCCCACACACACTCTGTCTCTCACACACACTCTCTGTCTCTCACACACTCTCTGTCTCTCACACACTCTCTGTCTCTCTCACACACACTCTCTGTCTCTCACACACTCTCTGTCTCTCTCACACACACTCTGTCTCCCACACACACTCTCTGTCTCTCACACACTCTCTGTCTCTCACACACTCTCTGTCTCTCTCACACACACTCTGTCTCTCACACACTCTCTGTCTCTCACACACTCTCTGTCTCGCTCACACACACTCTCTGTCTCTCACACACACTCTGTCTCTCACACACTCTCTCTGTCTCTCACACACACACTCTGCCTCTCACACACACACTCTCTGTCTCTCACACACACACTCTGCCTCTCACACACACACTCTCTGTCTCTCACACACACACTCTCTGTCTCTCTCACACACACTCTCTGTCTCTCACACACACTCTCTGTCTCTCACACACACACTCTGTCTCTCACACACACTCTCTGTCTCTCTCACACACTCTCTGTCTCTCACACACACACTCTGTCTCTCAAACACACACTCTCTGTCTCACACACACTCTCTGTCTCTCACACACACTCTCTGTCTCTCACACACACTCTCTGTCTCTCACACACACTCTCTGCCTCTCACACACACTCTCTGTCTCACACACACTCTCTGCCTCTTACACACACTCTCTGTCTCACACACACTCTCTGTCTCACACACACTCTCTGTCTCACACACACTCTCTGTCTCTCACACACACTCTCTGTCTCTCTCACACACACTCTCTGTCTCTCACACACACTCTCTGTCTCTCACACACTCTCTGTCTCTCACACACACTCTCTGTCTCTCTCACACACACTCTCTGTCTCTCTCACACACTCTCTGTCTCTCACACACACACTCTGTCTCTCACACACTCTCTGTCTCTCACACACACTCTCTGTCTCGCTCACACACACTCTCTGTCTCTCACACACACTCTCTGTCTCGCTCACACACACACACTCTGTCTCTCACACACTCTCTGTCTCGCTCACACACACACTCTGTCTCTCACACACACACTCTGTCTCTCACACACACTCTCTGTCTCGCTCACACACACTCTCTGTCTCGCTCACACACACTCTCTGTCTCTCTCACACACTCTCTGTCTCACTCACACACACTCTCTGTCTCGCTCACACACACTCTCTGTCTCGCTCACACACACTCTCTGTCTCTCACACACACTCTCTGTCTCGCTCACACACACACACTCTGTCTCTCACACACACTCTCTGTCTCGCTCACACACACACTCTGTCTCTCACACACACTCTCTGTCTCTCACACACACTCTCTGTCTCTCACACACACTCTGTCTCTCTCACACACACTCTGTCTCTCTCACACACTCTCTGTCTCTCTCACACACTCTCTGTCTCACTCACACACACTCTCTGTCTCACTCACACACACACTCTCTGTCTCACTCACACACACACACTCTGTCTCACACACACACTCTCTGTCTCGCTCACACACACTCTCTGTCTCTCTCACACACTCTCTGTCTGCTCACACACACTCTCTGTCGCTCACACACACTCTCTGTCTCTCACACACACCCTCTGTCTCTCTCACACACACTCTCTGTCTCGCTCACACACACTCTCTGTCTCTCTCACACACACTCTCTGTCTCTCACACACACTCTGTCTCACACACACTCTCTGTCTCGCTCACACACACTCTCTGTCTCGCTCACACACACTCTCTGTCTCTCACACACACTCTCTGTCTCTCACACACACTCTCTGTCTGCTCACACACACTCTCTGTCTGCTCACACACACTCTCTGCCTCTCACACACACTCTCTGTCTCTCACACACACTGTCTGTCTCTCTCACACACTCTGTCTCCCACACACACTCTCTGTCTCACTCACACTCTCTGTCTCTCACACACACTCTCTGTCTCTCTCACACACTCTCTGTCTCGCTCACACTCTCTGTCTCTCACACACACTCTCTGTCTCTCACACACACTCTCTGTCTCTCACACACTCTCTGTCTCTCACACACACTCTCTGTCTCTCACACACACTCTGTCTCTCACACACACTCTCTGTCTCTCACACACTCTCTGTCTCTCTCACACACACTCTGTCTCGCTCACACACACTCTCTGTCTCGCTCACACACTCTCTGTCTCGCTCACACACACTCTCTGTCTCTCACACACACTCTGTCTCTCACACACTCTCACTGTCTCTCACACACACACTCTGCCTCTCACACACACACTCTCTGTCTCTCACACACACACTCTGCCTCTCACACACACACTCTCTGTCTCTCTCACACACACTCTCTGTCTCTCACACACACTCTCTGTCTCTCACACACACACTCTGTCTCTCACACACACTCTCTGTCTCTCTCACACACACTCTGTCTCTCACACACACTCTCTGTCTCCCACACACACTCTGTCTCTCACACACACTCTGTCTCTCACACACTCTCTGTCTCTCACACACTCTCTGTCTCTCTCACACACACTCTCTGTCTCTCACACACTCTCTGTCTCTCTCACACACACTCTGTCTCCCACACACACTCTCTGTCTCTCACACACTCTCTGTCTCTCACACACTCTCTGTCTCTCTCACACACACTCTGTCTCTCACACACTCTCTGTCTCTCACACACTCTCTGTCTCGCTCACACACACTCTCTGTCTCTCACACACACTCTGTCTCTCACACACTCTCTCTGTCTCTCACACACACACTCTGCCTCTCACACACACACTCTCTGTCTCTCACACACACACTCTGCCTCTCACACACACACTCTCTGTCTCTCACACACACACTCTCTGTCTCTCTCACACACACTCTCTGTCTCTCACACACACTCTCTGTCTCTCACACACACACTCTGTCTCTCACACACACTCTCTGTCTCTCTCACACACTCTCTGTCTCTCACACACACACTCTGTCTCTCAAACACACACTCTCTGTCTCACACACACTCTCTGTCTCTCACACACACTCTCTGTCTCTCACACACACTCTCTGTCTCTCACACACACTCTCTGCCTCTCACACACACTCTCTGTCTCACACACACTCTCTGCCTCTTACACACACTCTCTGTCTCACACACACTCTCTGTCTCACACACACTCTCTGTCTCACACACACTCTCTGTCTCACACACACTCTCTGTCTCTCACACACACTCTCTGTCTCTCTCACACACACTCTCTGTCTCTCACACACACTCTCTGTCTCTCACACACTCTCTGTCTCTCACACACACTCTCTGTCTCTCTCACACACACTCTCTGTCTCTCTCACACACTCTCTGTCTCTCACACACACACTCTGTCTCTCACACACTCTCTGTCTCTCACACACACTCTCTGTCTCGCTCACACACACTCTCTGTCTCTCACACACACTCTCTGTCTCGCTCACACACACACACTCTGTCTCTCACACACTCTCTGTCTCGCTCACACACACACTCTGTCTCTCACACACACACTCTGTCTCTCACACACACTCTCTGTCTCGCTCACACACACTCTCTGTCTCGCTCACACACACTCTCTGTCTCTCTCACACACTCTCTGTCTCACTCACACACACTCTCTGTCTCGCTCACACACACTCTGTCTCGCTCACACACACTCTCTGTCTCTCACACACACTCTCTGTCTCGCTCACACACACACACTCTGTCTCTCACACACACTCTCTGTCTCGCTCACACACACACTCTGTCTCTCACACACACTCTCTGTCTCTCACACACACTCTCTGTCTCTCACACACACTCTGTCTCTCTCACACACACTCTGTCTCTCTCACACACTCTCTGTCTCTCTCACACACTCTCTGTCTCACTCACACACACTCTCTGTCTCACTCACACACACACTCTCTGTCTCACTCACACACACACACTCTGTCTCACACACACACTCTCTGTCTCGCTCACACACACTCTCTGTCTCTCTCACACACTCTCTGTCTGCTCACACACACTCTCTGTCGCTCACACACACTCTCTGTCTCTCACACACACCCTCTGTCTCTCTCACACACACTCTCTGTCTCGCTCACACACACTCTCTGTCTCTCTCACACACACTCTCTGTCTCTCACACACACTCTGTCTCACACACACTCTCTGTCTCGCTCACACACACTCTCTGTCTCTCACACACACTCTCTGTCTCTCACACACACTCTCTGTCTGCTCACACACACTCTCTGTCTGCTCACACACACTCTCTGCCTCTCACACACACTCTCTGTCTCTCACACACACTGTCTGTCTCTCTCACACACTCTGTCTCCCACACACACTCTCTGTCTCACTCACACTCTCTGTCTCTCACACACACTCTCTGTCTCTCTCACACACTCTCTGTCTCGCTCACACTCTCTGTCTCTCACACACACTCTCTGTCTCTCACACACACTCTCTGTCTCTCACACACTCTCTGTCTCTCACACACACTCTCTGTCTCTCACACACACTCTGTCTCTCACACACACTCTCTGTCTCTCACACACTCTCTGTCTCTCTCACACACACTCTGTCTCGCTCACACACACTCTCTGTCTCGCTCACACACTCTCTGTCTCGCTCACACACACTCTCTGTCTCTCACACACACTCTGTCTCTCACACACTCTCTCTGTCTCTCACACACACACTCTGCCTCTCACACACACACTCTCTGTCTCTCACACACACACTCTGCCTCTCACACACACACTCTCTGTCTCTCTCACACACACTCTCTGTCTCTCACACACACTCTCTGTCTCTCACACACACACTCTGTCTCTCACACACACTCTCTGTCTCTCTCACACACACTCTGTCTCTCACACACACTCTCTGTCTCCCACACACACTCTGTCTCTCACACACACTCTCTGTCTCTCACACACTCTCTGTCTCTCACACACTCTCTGTCTCTCTCACACACACTCTCTGTCTCTCACACACTCTCTGTCTCTCTCACACACACTCTGTCTCCCACACACACTCTCTGTCTCTCACACACTCTCTGTCTCTCACACACTCTCTGTCTCTCTCACACACTCTCTGTCTCTCTCACACACACTCTGTCTCTCACACACTCTCTGTCTCTCACACACTCTCTGTCTCGCTCACACACACTCTCTGTCTCTCACACACACTCTGTCTCTCACACACTCTCTCTGTCTCTCACACACACACTCTGCCTCTCACACACACACTCTCTGTCTCTCACACACACACTCTGCCTCTCACACACACACTCTCTGTCTCTCACACACACACTCTCTGTCTCTCTCACACACACTCTCTGTCTCTCACACACACTCTCTGTCTCTCACACACACACTCTGTCTCTCACACACACTCTCTGTCTCTCTCACACACTCTCTGTCTCTCACACACACTCTCTGTCTCTCACACACACTCTCTGTCTGCTCACACACACTCTCTGTCTGCTCACACACACTCTCTGCCTCTCACACACACACTCTGTCTCTCACACACACTGTCTGTCTCTCTCACACACTCTGTCTCCCACACACACTCTCTGTCTCACTCACACTCTCTGTCTCTCACACACACTCTCTGTCTCTCTCACACACTCTCTGTCTCGCTCACACTCTCTGTCTCTCACACACACTCTCTGTCTCTCACACACACTCTCTGTCTCTCACACACTCTCTGTCTCTCACACACACTCTCTGTCTCTCACACACACTCTGTCTCTCACACACACTCTCTGTCTCTCACACACTCTCTGTCTCTCTCACACACACTCTGTCTCGCTCACACACACTCTCTGTCTCGCTCACACACTCTCTGTCTCGCTCACACACACTCTCTGTCTCTCACACACACTCTGTCTCTCACACACTCTCTCTGTCTCTCACACACACACTCTGCCTCTCACACACACACTCTCTGTCTCTCACACACACACTCTGCCTCTCACACACACACTCTCTGTCTCTCTCACACACACTCTCTGTCTCTCACACACACTCTCTGTCTCTCACACACACACTCTGTCTCTCACACACACTCTCTGTCTCTCTCACACACACTCTGTCTCTCACACACACTCTCTGTCTCCCACACACACTCTGTCTCTCACACACACTCTCTGTCTCTCACACACTCTCTGTCTCTCACACACTCTCTGTCTCTCTCACACACACTCTCTGTCTCTCACACACTCTCTGTCTCTCTCACACACACTCTGTCTCCCACACACACTCTCTGTCTCTCACACACTCTCTGTCTCTCACACACTCTCTGTCTCTCTCACACACACTCTGTCTCTCACACACTCTCTGTCTCTCACACACTCTCTGTCTCGCTCACACACACTCTCTGTCTCTCACACACACTCTGTCTCTCACACACTCTCTCTGTCTCTCACACACACACTCTGCCTCTCACACACACACTCTCTGTCTCTCACACACACACTCTGCCTCTCACACACACACTCTCTGTCTCTCACACACACACTCTCTGTCTCTCTCACACACACTCTCTGTCTCTCACACACACTCTCTGTCTCTCACACACACACTCTGTCTCTCACACACACTCTCTGTCTCTCTCACACACTCTCTGTCTCTCACACACACACTCTGTCTCTCAAACACACACTCTCTGTCTCACACACACTCTCTGTCTCTCACACACACTCTCTGTCTCTCACACACACTCTCTGTCTCTCACACACACTCTCTGCCTCTCACACACACTCTCTGTCTCACACACACTCTCTGCCTCTTACACACACTCTCTGTCTCACACACACTCTCTGTCTCACACACACTCTCTGTCTCACACACACTCTCTGTCTCTCACACACACTCTCTGTCTCTCTCACACACACTCTCTGTCTCTCACACACACTCTCTGTCTCTCACACACTCTCTGTCTCTCACACACACTCTCTGTCTCTCTCACACACACTCTCTGTCTCTCTCACACACTCTCTGTCTCTCACACACACACTCTGTCTCTCACACACTCTCTGTCTCTCACACACACTCTCTGTCTCGCTCACACACACTCTCTGTCTCTCACACACACTCTCTGTCTCGCTCACACACACACACTCTGTCTCTCACACACTCTCTGTCTCGCTCACACACACACTCTGTCTCTCACACACACACTCTGTCTCTCACACACACTCTCTGTCTCGCTCACACACACTCTCTGTCTCGCTCACACACACTCTCTGTCTCTCTCACACACTCTCTGTCTCACTCACACACACTCTCTGTCTCGCTCACACACACTCTCTGTCTCGCTCACACACACTCTCTGTCTCTCACACACACTCTCTGTCTCGCTCACACACACACACTCTGTCTCTCACACACACTCTCTGTCTCGCTCACACACACACTCTGTCTCTCACACACACTCTCTGTCTCTCACACACACTCTCTGTCTCTCACACACACTCTGTCTCTCTCACACACACTCTGTCTCTCTCACACACTCTCTGTCTCTCTCACACACTCTCTGTCTCACTCACACACACTCTCTGTCTCACTCACACACACACTCTCTGTCTCACTCACACACACACACTCTGTCTCACACACACACTCTCTGTCTCGCTCACACACACTCTCTGTCTCTCTCACACACTCTCTGTCTGCTCACACACACTCTCTGTCGCTCACACACACTCTCTGTCTCTCACACACACCCTCTGTCTCTCTCACACACACTCTCTGTCTCGCTCACACACACTCTCTGTCTCTCTCACACACACTCTCTGTCTCTCACACACACTCTGTCTCACACACACTCTCTGTCTCGCTCACACACACTCTCTGTCTCGCTCACACACACTCTCTGTCTCTCACACACACTCTCTGTCTCTCACACACACTCTCTGTCTGCTCACACACACTCTCTGTCTGCTCACACACACTCTCTGCCTCTCACACACACTCTCTGTCTCTCACACACACTGTCTGTCTCTCTCACACACTCTGTCTCCCACACACACTCTCTGTCTCACTCACACTCTCTGTCTCTCACACACACTCTCTGTCTCTCTCACACACTCTCTGTCTCGCTCACACTCTCTGTCTCTCACACACACTCTCTGTCTCTCACACACACTCTCTGTCTCTCACACACTCTCTGTCTCTCACACACACTCTCTGTCTCTCACACACACTCTGTCTCTCACACACACTCTCTGTCTCTCACACACTCTCTGTCTCTCTCACACACACTCTGTCTCGCTCACACACACTCTCTGTCTCGCTCACACACTCTCTGTCTCGCTCACACACACTCTCTGTCTCTCACACACACTCTGTCTCTCACACACTCTCACTGTCTCTCACACACACACTCTGCCTCTCACACACACACTCTCTGTCTCTCACACACACACTCTGCCTCTCACACACACACTCTCTGTCTCTCTCACACACACTCTCTGTCTCTCACACACACTCTCTGTCTCTCACACACACACTCTGTCTCTCACACACACTCTCTGTCTCTCTCACACACACTCTGTCTCTCACACACACTCTCTGTCTCCCACACACACTCTGTCTCTCACACACACTCTGTCTCTCACACACTCTCTGTCTCTCACACACTCTCTGTCTCTCTCACACACACTCTCTGTCTCTCACACACTCTCTGTCTCTCTCACACACACTCTGTCTCCCACACACACTCTCTGTCTCTCACACACTCTCTGTCTCTCACACACTCTCTGTCTCTCTCACACACACTCTGTCTCTCACACACTCTCTGTCTCTCACACACTCTCTGTCTCGCTCACACACACTCTCTGTCTCTCACACACACTCTGTCTCTCACACACTCTCTCTGTCTCTCACACACACACTCTGCCTCTCACACACACACTCTCTGTCTCTCACACACACACTCTGCCTCTCACACACACACTCTCTGTCTCTCACACACACACTCTCTGTCTCTCTCACACACACTCTCTGTCTCTCACACACACTCTCTGTCTCTCACACACACACTCTGTCTCTCACACACACTCTCTGTCTCTCTCACACACTCTCTGTCTCTCACACACACACTCTGTCTCTCAAACACACACTCTCTGTCTCACACACACTCTCTGTCTCTCACACACACTCTCTGTCTCTCACACACACTCTCTGTCTCTCACACACACTCTCTGCCTCTCACACACACTCTCTGTCTCACACACACTCTCTGCCTCTTACACACACTCTCTGTCTCACACACACTCTCTGTCTCACACACACTCTCTGTCTCACACACACTCTCTGTCTCACACACACTCTCTGTCTCTCACACACACTCTCTGTCTCTCTCACACACACTCTCTGTCTCTCACACACACTCTCTGTCTCTCACACACTCTCTGTCTCTCACACACACTCTCTGTCTCTCTCACACACACTCTCTGTCTCTCTCACACACTCTCTGTCTCTCACACACACACTCTGTCTCTCACACACTCTCTGTCTCTCACACACACTCTCTGTCTCGCTCACACACACTCTCTGTCTCTCACACACACTCTCTGTCTCGCTCACACACACACACTCTGTCTCTCACACACTCTCTGTCTCGCTCACACACACACTCTGTCTCTCACACACACACTCTGTCTCTCACACACACTCTCTGTCTCGCTCACACACACTCTCTGTCTCGCTCACACACACTCTCTGTCTCTCTCACACACTCTCTGTCTCACTCACACACACTCTCTGTCTCGCTCACACACACTCTGTCTCGCTCACACACACTCTCTGTCTCTCACACACACTCTCTGTCTCGCTCACACACACACACTCTGTCTCTCACACACACTCTCTGTCTCGCTCACACACACACTCTGTCTCTCACACACACTCTCTGTCTCTCACACACACTCTCTGTCTCTCACACACACTCTGTCTCTCTCACACACACTCTGTCTCTCTCACACACTCTCTGTCTCTCTCACACACTCTCTGTCTCACTCACACACACTCTCTGTCTCACTCACACACACACTCTCTGTCTCACTCACACACACACACTCTGTCTCACACACACACTCTCTGTCTCGCTCACACACACTCTCTGTCTCTCTCACACACTCTCTGTCTGCTCACACACACTCTCTGTCGCTCACACACACTCTCTGTCTCTCACACACACCCTCTGTCTCTCTCACACACACTCTCTGTCTCGCTCACACACACTCTCTGTCTCTCTCACACACACTCTCTGTCTCTCACACACACTCTGTCTCACACACACTCTCTGTCTCGCTCACACACACTCTCTGTCTCTCACACACACTCTCTGTCTCTCACACACACTCTCTGTCTGCTCACACACACTCTCTGTCTGCTCACACACACTCTCTGCCTCTCACACACACTCTCTGTCTCTCACACACACTGTCTGTCTCTCTCACACACTCTGTCTCCCACACACACTCTCTGTCTCACTCACACTCTCTGTCTCTCACACACACTCTCTGTCTCTCTCACACACTCTCTGTCTCGCTCACACTCTCTGTCTCTCACACACACTCTCTGTCTCTCACACACACTCTCTGTCTCTCACACACTCTCTGTCTCTCACACACACTCTCTGTCTCTCACACACACTCTGTCTCTCACACACACTCTCTGTCTCTCACACACTCTCTGTCTCTCTCACACACACTCTGTCTCGCTCACACACACTCTCTGTCTCGCTCACACACTCTCTGTCTCGCTCACACACACTCTCTGTCTCTCACACACACTCTGTCTCTCACACACTCTCTCTGTCTCTCACACACACACTCTGCCTCTCACACACACACTCTCTGTCTCTCACACACACACTCTGCCTCTCACACACACACTCTCTGTCTCTCTCACACACACTCTCTGTCTCTCACACACACTCTCTGTCTCTCACACACACACTCTGTCTCTCACACACACTCTCTGTCTCTCTCACACACACTCTGTCTCTCACACACACTCTCTGTCTCCCACACACACTCTGTCTCTCACACACACTCTCTGTCTCTCACACACTCTCTGTCTCTCACACACTCTCTGTCTCTCTCACACACACTCTCTGTCTCTCACACACTCTCTGTCTCTCTCACACACACTCTGTCTCCCA
Organism: Mustelus asterias; assembly: GCF_964213995.1. Classification (NCBI taxonomy): domain Eukaryota; kingdom Metazoa; phylum Chordata; class Chondrichthyes; order Carcharhiniformes; family Triakidae; genus Mustelus; species Mustelus asterias. The sequence goes on along the minus strand of NW_027590122.1, from coordinate 2,413,191 downwards.
CACACACTCTCTGTCTCTCACACACTCTCTGTCTCTCACACACTCTCTGTCTCTCTCACACACTCTCTGTCTCTCTCACACACACTCTGTCTCTCACACACTCTCTGTCTCTCACACACTCTCTGTCTCGCTCACACACACTCTCTGTCTCTCACACACACTCTGTCTCTCACACACTCTCTCTGTCTCTCACACACACACTCTGCCTCTCACACACACACTCTCTGTCTCTCACACACACACTCTGCCTCTCACACACACACTCTCTGTCTCTCACACACACACTCTCTGTCTCTCTCACACACACTCTCTGTCTCTCACACACACTCTCTGTCTCTCACACACACACTCTGTCTCTCACACACACTCTCTGTCTCTCTCACACACTCTCTGTCTCTCACACACACACTCTGTCTCTCAAACACACACTCTCTGTCTCACACACACTCTCTGCCTCTTACACACACTCTCTGTCTCACACACACTCTCTGTCTCACACACACTCTCTGTCTCACACACACTCTCTGTCTCTCACACACACTCTCTGTCTCTCACACACTCTCTGTCTCTCACACACACTCTCTGTCTCTCTCACACACACTCTCTGTCTCTCTCACACACTCTCTGTCTCTCACACACACACTCTGTCTCTCACACACTCTCTGTCTCTCACACACACTCTCTGTCTCGCTCACACACACTCTCTGTCTCTCACACACACTCTCTGTCTCGCTCACACACACACACTCTGTCTCTCACACACTCTCTGTCTCGCTCACACACACACTCTGTCTCTCACACACACTCTCTGTCTCGCTCACACACACTCTCTGTCTCTCACACACACACTCTGTCTCTCACACACACTCTCTGTCTCGCTCACACACACTCTCTGTCTCGCTCACACACACTCTCTGTCTCTCACACACACTCTCTGTCTCGCTCACACACACTCTCTGTCTCTCACACACACTCTCTGTCTCGCTCACACACACTCTCTGTCTCTCACACACACTCTCTGTCTCGCTCACACACACTCTCTGTCTCTCACACACACTCTCTGTCTCGCTCACACACACACTCTGTCTCTCACACACACTCTCTGTCTCGCTCACACACACACTCTGTCTCTCACACACACTCTCTGTCTCTCACACACACTCTCTGTCTCTCACACACACTCTGTCTCTCTCACACACACTCTGTCTCTCTCACACACACACTCTCTGTCTCACTCACACACACTCTCTGTCTCACTCACACACACTCTCTGTCTCACTCACACACACACTCTCTGTCTCACTCACACACACATTCTCTGTCTCACTCACACACTCTCTGTCTCACACACACACTCTCTGTCTCTCACACACACACTCTCTGTCTCGCTCATACACACTCTCTGTCTCGCTCACACACACTCTCTGTCTCGCTCACACACACACTCTGTCTCTCTCACACACTCTCTGTCTCACTCACACACACTCTCTGTCTCACTCACACACACACTCTCTGTCTCACTCACACACACATTCTCTGTCTCACTCACACACTCTCTGTCTCACACACACACTCTCTGTCTCTCACACACACACTCTCTGTCTCGCTCACACACTCTCTGTCTCGCTCACACACACTCTCTGTCTCGCTCACACACACTCTCTGTCTCGCTCACACACACTCTCTGTCTCACACACACTCTCTGTCTCACACACACTCTCTGTCTCACACACACTCTCTGTCTCACACACACTCTCTGTCTCACACACACACTCTCTGTCTCACACACACACTCTCTGTCTCTCACACACACTCTCTGCCTCTCTCACACTCTCTGTCTCGCTCACACACACTCTCTGTCTGCTCACACACACTCTCTGTCTCTCTCACACACACTCTCTGTCTCTCACACACACACTCTCTGTCTCTCACATACACTCTCTGTCTCTCACACACACTCTCTGCCTCTCACACACACTCTCTGTCTGCTCACACACACTCTCTGTCTCTCTCACACACACTCTCTGTCTCTCACACACACTCTGTCTCACACACACACTCTCTGTCTCTCACACACACTCTGTCTCACACACACACTCTCTGTCTCGCTCACACACACTCTCTGTCTCTCTCACACACTCTCTGTCTGCTCACACACACTCTCTGTCGCTCACACACACTCTCTGTCTCTCACACACACCCTCTGTCTCTCTCACACACACTCTCTGTCTCGCTCACACACACTCTCTGTCTCTCTCACACACACTCTCTGTCTCTCACACACACTCTGTCTCACACACACTCTCTGTCTCGCTCACACACACTCTCTGTCTCTCACACACACTCTCTGTCTCTCACACACACTCTCTGTCTGCTCACACACACTCTCTGTCTGCTCACACACACTCTCTGCCTCTCACACACACTCTCTGTCTCTCACACACACTGTCTGTCTCTCTCACACACTCTGTCTCCCACACACACTCTCTGTCTCACTCACACTCTCTGTCTCTCACACACACTCTCTGTCTCTCTCACACACTCTCTGTCTCGCTCACACACACACTCTCTGTCTCTCACACACTCTCTGTCTCGCTCACACACACTCTCTGTCTCTCACACACACTCTCTGTCTCTCACACACACTCTCTGTCTCTCACACACTCTCTGTCTCACACACACACTCTCTGTCTCTCACACACACACTCTGTCTCTCACACACACTCTCTGTCTCTCTCACACACTCTGTCTCCCACACACACTCTCTGTCTCACTCACACTCTCTGTCTCTCACACACACTCTCTGTCTCTCACACACACTCTCTGTCTCTCACACACACTCTCTGTCTCGCTCACACACACACTCTCTGTCTCTCACACACTCTCTGTCTCGCTCACACACACTCTCTGTCTCTCACACACACTCTCTGTCTCTCACACACACTCTCTGTCTCTCACACACACTCTCTGTCTCTCACACACACTCTCTGTCTCTCACACACACTCTCTGTCTCTCTCACACACTCTCTGTCTCTCACACACACTCTCTGTCTCGCTCACACACACACTCTCTGTCTCTCACACACTCTCTGTCTCGCTCACACACACTCTCTGTCTCTCACACACACTCTCTGTCTCTCACACACACTCTCTGTCTCTCACACACACTCTCTGTCTCTCACACACACTCTCTGTCTCGCTCACACACACACTCTGTCGCTCACACACTCTCTGTCTCTCACACACTCTCTGTCTCGCTCACACACACTCTCTGTCTCTAACACACACTCTCTGTCTCGCTCACACACACACTCTGTCGCTCACACACTCTCTGTCTCTCACACACTCTCTGTCTCGCTCACACACACTCTCTGTCTCTCACACACTCTCTGTCTCTCACACACACTCTCTGTCTCTCACACACACTCTGTCTCTCACACACACTCTCTGTCTCTCACACACTCTCTGTCTCTCTCACACACACTCTGTCTCGCTCACACACACTCTCTGTCTCGCTCACACACTCTCTGTCTCGCTCACACACACTCTCTGTCTCTCACACACACTCTGTCTCTCACACACTCTCTCTGTCTCTCACACACACACTCTGCCTCTCACACACACACTCTCTGTCTCTCACACACACACTCTGCCTCTCACACACACACTCTCTGTCTCTCTCACACACACTCTCTGTCTCTCACACACACTCTCTGTCTCTCACACACACACTCTGTCTCTCACACACACTCTCTGTCTCTCTCACACACTCTCTGTCTCTCACACACACTCTCTGTCTCTCAAACACACACTCTCTGTCTCACACACACTCTCTGTCTCTCTCACACACTCTCTGTCTCACTCACACACACTCTCTGTCTCGCTCACACACACTCTCTGTCTCTCTCACACACTCTCTGTCTCACTCACACACACTCTCTGTCTCGCTCACACACACTCTCTGTCTCGCTCACACACACTCTCTGTCTCTCACACACACTCTCTGTCTCGCTCACACACACACACTCTGTCTCTCACACACACTCTCTGTCTCGCTCACACACACACTCTGTCTCTCACACACACTCTCTGTCTCTCACACACACTCTCTGTCTCTCACACACACTCTGTCTCTCTCACACACACTCTGTCTCTCTCACACACTCTCTGTCTCTCTCACACACTCTCTGTCTCACTCACACACACTCTCTGTCTCACTCACACACACACTCTCTGTCTCACTCACACACACATTCTCTGTCTCACTCACACACTCTCTGTCTCACACACACACTCTCTGTCTCTCACACACACACTCTCTGTCTCGCTCATACACACTCTCTGTCTCGCTCACACACACTCTCTGTCTCGCTCACACACACTCTCTGTCTCGCTCACACACACTCTCTGTCTCGCTCACACACACTCTCTGTCTCACACACACTCTCTGTCTCACACACACTCTCTGTCTCACACACACTCTCTGTCTCGCTCACACACACTCTCTGTCTCACACACACACTCTCTGTCTCTCACACACACTCTCTGCCTCTCACACACACTCTCTGTCTCGCTCACACACACTCTCTGTCTGCTCACACACACTCTCTGTCTCTCTCACACACACTCTGTCTCACACACACACTCTCTGTCTCTCACACACACTCTGTCTCACACACACACTCTCTGTCTCGCTCACACACACTCTGTCTCTCTCACACACTCTCTGTCTGCTCACACACACTCTCTGTCGCTCACACACACTCTCTGTCTCTCACACACACCCTCTGTCTCTCTCACACACACTCTCTGTCTCGCTCACACACACTCTCTGTCTCTCTCACACACACTCTCTGTCTCTCACACACACTCTGTCTCACACACACTCTCTGTCTCGCTCACACACACTCTCTGTCTCTCACACACACTCTCTGTCTCTCACACACACTCTCTGTCTGCTCACACACACTCTCTGTCTGCTCACACACACTCTCTGCCTCTCACACACACTCTCTGTCTCTCACACACACTGTCTGTCTCTCTCACACACTCTGTCTCCCACACACACTCTCTGTCTCACTCACACTCTCTGTCTCTCACACACACTCTCTGTCTCTCTCACACACTCTCTGTCTCGCTCACACACACACTCTCTGTCTCTCACACACTCTCTGTCTCGCTCACACACACTCTCTGTCTCTCACACACACTCTCTGTCTCTCACACACACTCTCTGTCTCTCACACACTCTCTGTCTCACACACACACTCTCTGTCTCTCACACACACACTCTGTCTCTCACACACACTCTCTGTCTCTCTCACACACTCTGTCTCCCACACACACTCTCTGTCTCACTCACACTCTCTGTCTCTCACACACACTCTCTGTCTCTCACACACACTCTCTGTCTCTCACACACTCTCTGTCTCTCACACACTCTCTGTCTCTCACACACACTCTCTGTCTCTCACACACACTCTCTGTCTCTCACACACACTCTCTGTCTCTCTCACACACTCTCTGTCTCTCACACACACTCTCTGTCTCGCTCACACACACACTCTCTGTCTCTCACACACTCTCTGTCTCGCTCACACACACTCTCTGTCTCTCACACACACTCTCTGTCTCTCACACACACTCTCTGTCTCTCACACACACTCTCTGTCTCTCACACACACTCTCTGTCTCTCACACACACTCTCTGTCTCGCTCACACACACACTCTGTCGCTCACACACTCTCTGTCTCTCACAAACTCTCTGTCTCGCTCACACACACTCTCTGTCTCTAACACACACTCTCTGTCTCGCTCACACACACACTCTGTCGCTCACACACTCTCTGTCTCTCACACACTCTCTGTCTCGCTCACACACACTCTCTGTCTCTCACACACTCTCTGTCTCTCACACACACTCTCTGTCTCTCACACACACTCTGTCTCTCACACACACTCTCTGTCTCTCACACACTCTCTGTCTCTCTCACACACACTCTGTCTCGCTCACACACACTCTCTGTCTCGCTCACACACTCTCTGTCTCGCTCACACACACTCTCTGTCTCTCACACACACTCTGTCTCTCACACACTCTCTCTGTCTCTCACACACACACTCTGCCTCTCACACACACACTCTCTGTCTCTCACACACACACTCTGCCTCTCACACACACACTCTCTGTCTCTCTCACACACACTCTCTGTCTCTCACACACACTCTCTGTCTCTCACACACACACTCTGTCTCTCACACACACTCTCTGTCTCTCTCACACACTCTCTGTCTCTCACACACACTCTCTGTCTCTCAAACACACACTCTCTGTCTCACACACACTCTCTGTCTCTCACACACACTCTCTGTCTCTCACACACACTCTCTGTCTCTCACACACACTCTCTGCCTCTCACACACACTCTCTGTCTCACACACACTCTCTGCCTCTTACACACACTCTCTGTCTCACACACACTCTCTGTCTCACACACACTCTCTGTCTCACACACACTCTCTGTCTCTCACACACACTCTCTGTCTCTCTCACACACACTCTCTGTCTCTCACACACACTCTCTGTCTCTCACACACTCTCTGTCTCTCACACACACTCTCTGTCTCTCTCACACACACTCTCTGTCTCTCTCACACACTCTCTGTCTCTCACACACACACTCTGTCTCTCACACACTCTCTGTCTCTCACACACACTCTCTGTCTCGCTCACACACACTCTCCGTCTCTCACACACACTCTCTGTCTCGCTCACACACACACACTCTGTCTCTCACACACTCTCTGTCTCGCTCACACACACACTCTGTCTCTCACACACACTCTCTGTCTCGCTCACACACTCTGTCTCTCACACACACACTCTGTCTCTCACACACACTCTCTGTCTCGCTCACACACACTCTCTGTCTCGCTCACACACACTCTCTGTCTCTCTCACACACTCTCTGTCTCACTCACACACACTCTCTGTCTCGCTCACACACACTCTCTGTCTCGCTCACACACACTCTCTGTCTCTCACACACACTCTCTGTCTCGCTCACACACACACACTCTGTCTCTCACACACACTCTCTGTCTCGCTCACACACACACTCTGTCTCTCACACACACTCTCTGTCTCTCACACACACTCTCTGTCTCTCACACACACTCTGTCTCTCTCACACACACTCTGTCTCTCTCACACACTCTCTGTCTCTCTCACACACTCTCTGTCTCACTCACACACACTCTCTGTCTCACTCACACACACACTCTCTGTCTCACTCACACACACATTCTCTGTCTCACTCACACACTCTCTGTCTCACACACACACTCTCTGTCTCTCACACACACACTCTCTGTCTCGCTCATACACACTCTCTGTCTCGCTCACACACACTCTCTGTCTCGCTCACACACACTCTCTGTCTCACACACACTCTCTGTCTCACACACACTCTCTGTCTCACACACACTCTCTGTCTCACACACACTCTCTGTCTCACACACACACTCTCTGTCTCACACACACACTCTCTGTCTCTCACACACACTCTCTGCCTCTCACACACTCTCTGTCTCGCTCACACACACTCTCTGTCTCGCTCACACACACTCTCTGTCTGCTCACACACACTCTCTGTCTCTCTCACACACACTCTCTGTCTCTCACACACACTCTCTGTCTCACACACACACTCTCTGTCTCTCACACACACACTCTCTGTCTCTCACATACACTCTCTGTCTCTCACACACACTCTCTGCCTCTCACACACACTCTCTGTCTGCTCACACACACTCTCTGTCTCTCTCACACACACTCTCTGTCTCTCACACACACTCTGTCTCACACACACACTCTCTGTCTCTCACACACACTCTGTCTCACACACACACTCTCTGTCTCGCTCACACACACTCTCTGTCTCTCTCACACACTCTCTGTCTGCTCACACACACTCTCTGTCGCTCACACACACTCTCTGTCTCTCACACACACCCTCTGTCTCTCTCACACACACTCTCTGTCTCGCTCACACACACTCTCTGTCTCTCTCACACACACTCTCTGTCTCTCACACACACTCTGTCTCACACACACTCTCTGTCTCGCTCACACACACTCTCTGTCTCTCACACACACTCTCTGTCTCTCACACACACTCTCTGTCTGCTCACACACACTCTCTGTCTGCTCACACACACTCTCTGCCTCTCACACACACTCTCTGTCTCTCACACACACTGTCTGTCTCTCTCACACACTCTGTCTCCCACACACACTCTCTGTCTCACTCACACTCTCTGTCTCTCACACACACTCTCTGTCTCGCACACACACTCTCTGTCTCTCACACACTCTCTGTCTCTCACACACACTCTCTGTCTCTCACACACACTCTCTGTCTCTCTCACACACTCTCTGTCTCTCACACACACTCTCTGTCTCGCTCACACACACACTCTCTGTCTCTCACACACTCTCTGTCTCGCTCACACACACTCTCTGTCTCTCACACACACTCTCTGTCTCTCACACACACTCTCTGTCTCTCACACACACTCTCTGTCTCTCACACACACTCTCTGTCTCGCTCACACACACACTCTGTCGCTCACACACTCTCTGTCTCTCACACACTCTCTGTCTCGCTCACACACACTCTCTGTCTCTAACACACACTCTCTGTCTCGCTCACACACACACTCTGTCGCTCACACACTCTCTGTCTCTCACACACTCTCTGTCTCGCTCACACACACTCTCTGTCTCTCACACACTCTCTGTCTCTCACACACACTCTCTGTCTCTCACACACACTCTGTCTCTCACACACACTCTCTGTCTCTCACACACACTCTGTCTCTCACACACTCTCTGTCTCTCTCACACACACTCTGTCTCGCTCACACACACTCTCTGTCTCGCTCACACACTCTCTGTCTCGCTCACACACACTCTCTGTCTCTCACACACACTCTGTCTCTCACACACTCTCTCTGTCTCTCACACACACACTCTGCCTCTCACACACACACTCTCTGTCTCTCACACACACACTCTGCCTCTCACACACACACTCTCTGTCTCTCTCACACACACTCTCTGTCTCTCACACACACTCTCTGTCTCTCACACACACACTCTGTCTCTCACACACACTCTCTGTCTCTCTCACACACTCTCTGTCTCTCACACACACTCTCTGTCTCTCAAACACACACTCTCTGTCTCACACACACTCTCTGTCTCTCACACACACTCTCTGTCTCTCACACACACTCTCTGTCTCTCACACACACTCTCTGCCTCTCACACACACTCTCTGTCTCACACACACTCTCTGCCTCTCACACACACTCTCTGTCTCACACACACTCTCTGTCTCACACACACTCTCTGTCTCACACACACTCTCTGTCTCTCACACACACTCTCTGTCTCTCTCACACACACTCTCTGTCTCTCACACACACTCTCTGTCTCTCACACACTCTCTGTCTCTCACACACACTCTCTGTCTCTCTCACACACACTCTCTGTCTCTCTCACACACTCTCTGTCTCTCACACACACACTCTGTCTCTCACACACTCTCTGTCTCTCACACACACTCTCTGTCTCGCTCACACACTCTGTCTCGCTCACACACACACTCTGTCTCTCACACACACTCTCTGTCTCTCACACACACTCTCTGTCTCTCACACACACTCTCTGTCTCTCACACACACTCTCTGTCTCTCACACACACTCTCTGTCTCTCACACACACTCTCTGCCTCTCACACACACTCTCTGTCTCTCACACACTCTCTGTCTCTCACACACTCTCTGTCTCTCTCACACACACTCTGTCTCTCACACACTCTCTGTCTCTCACACACTCTCTGTCTCGCTCACACACACTCTCTGTCTCTCACACACACTCTGTCTCTCACACACTCTCTCTGTCTCTCACACACACACTCTGCCTCTCACACACACACTCTCTGTCTCTCACACACACACTCTGCCTCTCACACACACACTCTCTGTCTCTCACACACACACTCTCTGTCTCTCTCACACACACTCTCTGTCTCTCACACACACTCTCTGTCTCTCACACACACTCTCTGTCTCTCACACACACACTCTGTCTCTCACACACACTCTCTGTCTCTCTCACACACTCTCTGTCTCTCACACACACTCTCTGTCTCTCAAACACACACTCTCTGTCTCACACACACTCTCTGTCTCTCACACACACTCTCTGTCTCTCACACACACTCTCTGTCTCTCACACACACTCTCTGCCTCTCACACACACTCTCTGTCTCACACACACTCTCTGCCTCTCACACACACTCTCTGTCTCACACACACTCTCTGTCTCACACACACTCTCTGTCTCACACACACTCTCTGTCTCTCACACACACTCTCTGTCTCTCACACACACTCTCTGTCTCTCACACACACTCTCTGTCTCTCACACACTCTCTGTCTCTCACACACACTCTCTGTCTCTCTCACACACACTCTCTGTCTCTCTCACACACTCTCTGTCTCTCACACACACACTCTGTCTCTCACACACTCTCTGTCTCTCACACACACTCTCTGTCTCGCTCACACACTCTGTCTCGCTCACACACACACTCTGTCTCTCACACACACTCTCTGTCTCTCACACACACTCTCTGTCTCTCACACACACTCTCTGTCTCTCACACACACTCTCTGTCTCTCACACACACTCTCTGTCTCTCACACACACTCTCTGCCTCTCACACACACTCTCTGTCTCTCACACACTCTCTGTCTCTCACACACTCTCTGTCTCTCTCACACACACTCTGTCTCTCACACACTCTCTGTCTCTCACACACTCTCTGTCTCGCTCACACACACTCTCTGTCTCTCACACACACTCTGTCTCTCACACACTCTCTCTGTCTCTCACACACACACTCTGCCTCTCACACACACACTCTCTGTCTCTCACACACACACTCTGCCTCTCACACACACACTCTCTGTCTCTCACACACACACTCTCTGTCTCTCTCACACACACTCTCTGTCTCTCACACACACTCTCTGTCTCTCACACACACACTCTGTCTCTCACACACACTCTCTGTCTCTCTCACACACTCTCTGTCTCTCACACACACACTCTGTCTCTCAAACACACACTCTCTGTCTCACACACACTCTCTGTCTCTCACACACACTCTCTGTCTCTCACACACACTCTCTGTCTCTCACACACACTCTCTGCCTCTCACACACACTCTCTGTCTCACACACACTCTCTGCCTCTTACACACACTCTCTGTCTCACACACACTCTCTGTCTCACACACACTCTCTGTCTCACACACACTCTCTGTCTCTCACACACACTCTCTGTCTCTCTCACACACACTCTCTGTCTCTCACACACACTCTCTGTCTCTCACACACTCTCTGTCTCTCACACACACTCTCTGTCTCTCTCACACACACTCTCTGTCTCTCTCACACACTCTCTGTCTCTCACACACACACTCTGTCTCTCACACACTCTCTGTCTCTCACACACACTCTCTGTCTCGCTCACACACACTCTCTGTCTCTCACACACACTCTCTGTCTCGCTCACACACACACACTCTGTCTCTCACACACTCTCTGTCTCGCTCACACACACACTCTGTCTCTCACACACACACTCTGTCTCTCACACACACTCTCTGTCTCGCTCACACACACTCTCTGTCTCGCTCACACACACTCTCTGTCTCTCTCACACACTCTCTGTCTCACTCACACACACTCTCTGTCTCGCTCACACACACTCTCTGTCTCGCTCACACACACTCTCTGTCTCTCACACACACTCTCTGTCTCGCTCACACACACACACTCTGTCTCTCACACACACTCTCTGTCTCGCTCACACACACACTCTGTCTCTCACACACACTCTCTGTCTCTCACACACACTCTCTGTCTCTCACACACACTCTGTCTCTCTCACACACACTCTGTCTCTCTCACACACTCTCTGTCTCTCTCACACACTCTCTGTCTCACTCACACACACTCTCTGTCTCACTCACACACACACTCTCTGTCTCACTCACACACACACACTCTGTCTCACACACACACTCTCTGTCTCGCTCACACACACTCTCTGTCTCTCTCACACACTCTCTGTCTGCTCACACACACTCTCTGTCGCTCACACACACTCTCTGTCTCTCACACACACCCTCTGTCTCTCTCACACACACTCTCTGTCTCGCTCACACACACTCTCTGTCTCTCTCACACACACTCTCTGTCTCTCACACACACTCTGTCTCACACACACTCTCTGTCTCGCTCACACACACTCTCTGTCTCTCACACACACTCTCTGTCTCTCACACACACTCTCTGTCTGCTCACACACACTCTCTGTCTGCTCACACACACTCTCTGCCTCTCACACACACTCTCTGTCTCTCACACACACTGTCTGTCTCTCTCACACACTCTGTCTCCCACACACACTCTCTGTCTCACTCACACTCTCTGTCTCTCACACACACTCTCTGTCTCTCTCACACACTCTCTGTCTCGCTCACACACACACTCTCTGTCTCTCACACACTCTCTGTCTCGCTCACACACACTCTCTGTCTCTCACACACACTCTCTGTCTCTCACACACACTCTCTGTCTCTCACACACTCTCTGTCTCACACACACACTCTCTGTCTCTCACACACACACTCTGTCTCTCACACACACTCTCTGTCTCTCACACACACTCTCTGTCTCTCACACACACTCTCTGTCTCTCTCACACACTCTCTGTCTCTCACACACACTCTCTGTCTCGCTCACACACACACTCTCTGTCTCTCACACACTCTCTGTCTCGCTCACACACACTCTCTGTCTCTCACACACACTCTCTGTCTCTCACACACACTCTCTGTCTCTCACACACACTCTCTGTCTCTCACACACACTCTCTGTCTCTCACACACACTCTCTGTCTCGCTCACACACACACTCTGTCGCTCACACACTCTCTGTCTCTCACAAACTCTCTGTCTCGCTCACACACACTCTCTGTCTCTAACACACACTCTCTGTCTCGCTCACACACACACTCTGTCGCTCACACACTCTCTGTCTCTCACACACTCTCTGTCTCGCTCACACACACTCTCTGTCTCTCACACACTCTCTGTCTCTCACACACACTCTCTGTCTCTCACACACACTCTGTCTCTCACACACACTCTCTGTCTCTCACACACTCTCTGTCTCTCTCACACACACTCTGTCTCGCTCACACACACTCTCTGTCTCGCTCACACACTCTCTGTCTCGCTCACACACACTCTCTGTCTCTCACACACACTCTGTCTCTCACACACTCTCTCTGTCTCTCACACACACACTCTGCCTCTCACACACACACTCTCTGTCTCTCACACACACACTCTGCCTCTCACACACACACTCTCTGTCTCTCTCACACACACTCTCTGTCTCTCACACACACTCTGTCTCTCACACACACACTCTGTCTCTCACACACACTCTCTGTCTCTCTCACACACTCTCTGTCTCTCACACACACTCTCTGTCTCTCAAACACACACTCTCTGTCTCACACACACTCTCTGTCTCTCACACACACTCTCTGTCTCTCACACACACTCTCTGTCTCTCACACACACTCTCTGCCTCTCACACACACTCTCTGTCTCACACACACTCTCTGCCTCTTACACACACTCTCTGTCTCACACACACTCTCTGTCTCACACACACTCTCTGTCTCACACACACTCTCTGTCTCTCACACACACTCTCTGTCTCTCTCACACACACTCTCTGTCTCTCACACACACTCTCTGTCTCTCACACACTCTCTGTCTCTCACACACACTCTCTGTCTCTCTCACACACACTCTCTGTCTCTCTCACACACTCTCTGTCTCTCACACACACACTCTGTCTCTCACACACTCTCTGTCTCTCACACACACTCTCTGTCTCGCTCACACACACTCTCCGTCTCTCACACACACTCTCTGTCTCGCTCACACACACACACTCTGTCTCTCACACACTCTCTGTCTCGCTCACACACACACTCTGTCTCTCACACACACACTCTGTCTCTCACACACACTCTCTGTCTCGCTCACACACACTCTCTGTCTCGCTCACACACACTCTCTGTCTCTCTCACACACTCTCTGTGTCTCTCACACACACTCTCTGTCTCGCTCACACACACTCTCTGTCTCGCTCACACACACACTCTGTCTCTCACACACACTCTCTGTCTCGCTCACACACACACTCTGTCTCTCACACACACTCTCTGTCTCTCACACACACTCTCTGTCTCTCACACACACTCTGTCTCTCTCACACACACTCTGTCTCTCTCACACACTCTCTGTCTCTCTCACACACTCTCTGTCTCACTCACACACACTCTCTGTCTCACTCACACACACACTCTCTGTCTCACTCACACACACATTCTCTGTCTCACTCACACACTCTCTGTCTCACACACACACTCTCTGTCTCTCACACACACACTCTCTGTCTCGCTCATACACACTCTCTGTCTCGCTCACACACACTCTCTGTCTCGCTCACACACACTCTCTGTCTCGCTCACACACACTCTCTGTCTCGCTCACACACACTCTCTGTCTCACACACACTCTCTGTCTCACACACACTCTCTGTCTCACACACACTCTCTGTCTCACACACACTCTCTGTCTCACACACACTCTCTGTCTCACACACACACTCTCTGTCTCACACACACACTCTCTGTCTCTCACACACACTCTCTGCCTCTCACACACTCTCTGTCTCGCTCACACACACTCTGTCTCTCACACACACTCTCTGTCTGCTCACACACACTCTCTGTCTCTCTCACACACACTCTCTGTCTCTCACACACACTCTGTCTCACACACACACTCTCTGTCTCTCACACACACACTCTCTGTCTCTCACATACACTCTCTGTCTCTCACACACACTCTCTGCCTCTCACACACACTCTCTGTCTGCTCACACACACTCTCTGTCTCTCTCACACACACTCTCTGTCTCTCACACACACTCTGTCTCACACACACACTCTCTGTCTCTCACACACACTCTGTCTCACACACACACTCTCTGTCTCGCTCACACACACTCTCTGTCTCTCTCACACACTCTCTGTCTGCTCACACACACTCTCTGTCGCTCACACACACTCTCTGTCTCTCACACACACCCTCTGTCTCTCTCACACACACTCTCTGTCTCGCTCACACACACTCTCTGTCTCTCTCACACACACTCTCTGTCTCTCACACACACTCTGTCTCACACACACTCTCTGTCTCGCTCACACACACTCTCTGTCTCTCACACACACTCTCTGTCTCTCACACACACTCTCTGTCTGCTCACACACACTCTCTGTCTGCTCACACACACTCTCTGCCTCTCACACACACTCTCTGTCTCTCACACACACTGTCTGTCTCTCTCACACACTCTGTCTCCCACACACACTCTCTGTCTCACTCACACTCTCTGTCTCTCACACACACTCTCTGTCTCTCTCACACACTCTCTGTCTCGCTCACACACACACTCTCTGTCTCTCACACACTCTCTGTCTCGCTCACACACACTCTCTGTCTCTCACACACACTCTCTGTCTCTCACACACACTCTCTGTCTCTCACACACTCTCTGTCTCGCACACACACTCTCTGTCTCTCACACACTCTCTGTCTCTCACACACACTCTCTGTCTCTCACACACACTCTCTGTCTCTCTCACACACTCTCTGTCTCTCACACACACTCTCTGTCTCGCTCACACACACACTCTCTGTCTCTCACACACTCTCTGTCTCGCTCACACACACTCTCTGTCTCTCACACACACTCTCTGTCTCTCACACACACTCTCTGTCTCTCACACACACTCTCTGTCTCTCACACACACTCTCTGTCTCGCTCACACACACACTCTGTCGCTCACACACTCTCTGTCTCTCACACACTCTCTGTCTCGCTCACACACACTCTCTGTCTCTCACACACTCTCTGTCTCTCACACACACTCTCTGTCTCTCACACACACTCTGTCTCTCACACACACTCTCTGTCTCTCACACACACTCTGTCTCTCACACACTCTCTGTCTCTCTCACACACACTCTGTCTCGCTCACACACACTCTCTGTCTCGCTCACACACTCTCTGTCTCGCTCACACACACTCTCTGTCTCTCACACACACTCTGTCTCTCACACACTCTCTCTGTCTCTCACACACACACTCTGCCTCTCACACACACACTCTCTGTCTCTCACACACACACTCTGCCTCTCACACACACACTCTCTGTCTCTCTCACACACACTCTCTGTCTCTCACACACACTCTGTCTCTCACACACACACTCTGTCTCTCACACACACTCTCTGTCTCTCTCACACACTCTCTGTCTCTCACACACACTCTCTGTCTCTCAAACACACACTCTCTGTCTCACACACACTCTCTGTCTCTCACACACACTCTCTGTCTCTCACACACACTCTCTGTCTCTCACACACACTCTCTGCCTCTCACACACACTCTCTGCCTCTCACACACACTCTCTGCCTCTCACACACACTCTCTGTCTCACACACACTCTCTGTCTCACACACACTCTCTGTCTCACACACACTCTCTGTCTCTCACACACACTCTCTGTCTCTCTCACACACACTCTCTGTCTCTCACACACACTCTCTGTCTCTCACACACTCTCTGTCTCTCACACACACTCTCTGTCTCTCTCACACACACTCTCTGTCTCTCTCACACACTCTCTGTCTCTCACACACACACTCTGTCTCTCACACACTCTCTGTCTCTCACACACACTCTCTGTCTCGCTCACACACTCTGTCTCGCTCACACACACACTCTGTCTCTCACACACACTCTCTGTCTCTCACACACACTCTCTGTCTCTCACACACACTCTCTGTCTCTCACACACACTCTCTGTCTCTCACACACACTCTCTGCCTCTCACACACACTCTCTGTCTCTCACACACTCTCTGTCTCTCACACACTCTCTGTCTCTCTCACACACACTCTGTCTCTCACACACTCTCTGTCTCTCACACACTCTCTGTCTCGCTCACACACACTCTCTGTCTCTCACACACACTCTGTCTCTCACACACTCTCTCTGTCTCTCACACACACACTCTGCCTCTCACACACACACTCTCTGTCTCTCACACACACACTCTGCCTCTCACACACACACTCTCTGTCTCTCACACACACACTCTCTGTCTCTCTCACACACACTCTCTGTCTCTCACACACACTCTCTGTCTCTCACACACACACTCTGTCTCTCACACACACTCTCTGTCTCTCTCACACACTCTCTGTCTCTCACACACACACTCTGTCTCTCAAACACACACTCTCTGTCTCACACACACTCTCTGTCTCTCACACACACTCTCTGTCTCTCACACACACTCTCTGTCTCTCACACACACTCTCTGCCTCTCACACACACTCTCTGTCTCACACACACTCTCTGCCTCTTACACACACTCTCTGTCTCACACACACTCTCTGTCTCACACACACTCTCTGTCTCACACACACTCTCTGTCTCTCACACACACTCTCTGTCTCTCTCACACACACTCTCTGTCTCTCACACACACTCTCTGTCTCTCACACACTCTCTGTCTCTCACACACACTCTCTGTCTCTCTCACACACACTCTCTGTCTCTCTCACACACACTCTCTGTCTCTCTCACACACTCTCTGTCTCTCACACACACACTCTGTCTCTCACACACTCTCTGTCTCTCACACACACTCTCTGTCTCGCTCACACACACTCTCTGTCTCTCACACACACTCTCTGTCTCGCTCACACACACACACTCTGTCTCTCACACACTCTCTGTCTCGCTCACACACACACTCTGTCTCTCACACACACACTCTGTCTCTCACACACACTCTCTGTCTCGCTCACACACACTCTCTGTCTCGCTCACACACACTCTCTGTCTCTCTCACACACTCTCTGTCTCACTCACACACACTCTCTGTCTCGCTCACACACACTCTCTGTCTCGCTCACACACACTCTCTGTCTCTCACACACACTCTCTGTCTCGCTCACACACACACACTCTGTCTCTCACACACACTCTCTGTCTCGCTCACACACACACTCTGTCTCTCACACACACTCTCTGTCTCTCACACACACTCTCTGTCTCTCACACACACTCTGTCTCTCTCACACACACTCTGTCTCTCTCACACACTCTCTGTCTCTCTCACACACTCTCTGTCTCACTCACACACACTCTCTGTCTCACTCACACACACACTCTCTGTCTCACTCACACACACACTCTGTCTCACACACACACTCTCTGTCTCGCTCACACACACTCTCTGTCTCTCTCACACACTCTCTGTCTGCTCACACACACTCTCTGTCGCTCACACACACTCTCTGTCTCTCACACACACCCTCTGTCTCTCTCACACACACTCTCTGTCTCGCTCACACACACTCTCTGTCTCTCTCACACACACTCTCTGTCTCTCACACACACTCTGTCTCACACACACTCTCTGTCTCGCTCACACACACTCTCTGTCTCTCACACACACTCTCTGTCTCTCACACACACTCTCTGTCTGCTCACACACACTCTCTGTCTGCTCACACACACTCTCTGCCTCTCACACACACTCTCTGTCTCTCACACACACTGTCTGTCTCTCTCACACACTCTGTCTCCCACACACACTCTCTGTCTCACTCACACTCTCTGTCTCTCACACACACTCTCTGTCTCTCTCACACACTCTCTGTCTCGCTCACACTCTCTGTCTCTCACACACACTCTCTGTCTCTCACACACACTCTCTGTCTCTCACACACTCTCTGTCTCTCACACACACTCTCTGTCTCTCACACACACTCTGTCTCTCACACACACTCTCTGTCTCTCACACACTCTCTGTCTCTCTCACACACACTCTGTCTCGCTCACACACACTCTCTGTCTCGCTCACACACTCTCTGTCTCGCTCACACACACTCTCTGTCTCTCACACACACTCTGTCTCTCACACACTCTCTCTGTCTCTCACACACACACTCTGCCTCTCACACACACACTCTCTGTCTCTCACACACACACTCTGCCTCTCACACACACACTCTCTGTCTCTCTCACACACACTCTCTGTCTCTCACACACACTCTCTGTCTCTCACACACACACTCTGTCTCTCACACACACTCTCTGTCTCTCTCACACACTCTCTGTCTCTCACACACACACTCTGTCTCTCAAACACACACTCTCTGTCTCACACACACTCTCTGTCTCTCACACACACTCTCTGTCTCTCACACACACTCTCTGTCTCTCACACACACTCTCTGCCTCTCACACACACTCTCTGTCTCACACACACTCTCTGCCTCTTACACACACTCTCTGTCTCACACACACTCTCTGTCTCACACACACTCTCTGTCTCACACACACTCTCTGTCTCTCACACACACTCTCTGTCTCTCTCACACACACTCTCTGTCTCTCACACACACTCTCTGTCTCTCACACACACTCTCTGTCTCTCACACACACTCTCTGTCTCTCACACACACTCTCTGTCTCTCTCACACACACTCTCTGTCTCTCTCACACACTCTCTGTCTCTCACACACACACTCTGTCTCTCACACACTCTCTGTCTCTCACACACACTCTCTGTCTCGCTCACACACACTCTCTGTCTCTCACACACACTCTCTGTCTCGCTCACACACACACACTCTGTCTCTCACACACTCTCTGTCTCGCTCACACACACACTCTGTCTCTCACACACACTCTCTGTCTCGCTCACACACACTCTCTGTCTCTCACACACACACTCTGTCTCTCACACACACTCTCTGTCTCGCTCACACACACTCTCTGTCTCGCTCACACACACTCTCTGTCTCTCTCACACACTCTCTGTCTCACTCACACACACTCTCTGTCTCGCTCACACACACTCTCTGTCTCGCTCACACACACTCTCTGTCTCTCACACACACTCTCTGTCTCGCTCACACACACACACTCTGTCTCTCACACACACTCTCTGTCTCGCTCACACACACACTCTGTCTCTCACACACACTCTCTGTCTCTCACACACACTCTCTGTCTCTCACACACACTCTGTCTCTCTCACACACACTCTGTCTCTCTCACACACTCTCTGTCTCTCTCACACACTCTCTGTCTCACTCACACACACTCTCTGTCTCACTCACACACACTCTCTGTCTCGCTCACACACTCTCTGTCTCACACACACACTCTCTGTCTCTCACACACACACTCTCTGTCTCGCTCACACACACTCTCTGTCTCACACACACTCTCTGTCTCGCTCACACACACTCTCTGTCTCGCTCACACACACTCTCTGTCTCGCTCACACACACTCTCTGTCTCGCTCACACACACTCTCTGTCTCACACACACTCTCTGTCTCACACACACTCTCTGTCTCACACACACTCTCTGTCTCACACACACACTCTGTCTCACACACACACTCTCTGTCTCACACACACACTCTCTGTCTCTCACACACACTCTCTGCCTCTCACACACTCTCTGTCTCTCTCACACACACTCTCTGTCTCACACACACTCTCTGTCTCACACACACACTCTCTGTCTCACACACACACTCTCTGTCTCTCACACACACTCTCTGCCTCTCACACACTCTCTGTCTCGCTCACACACACTCTCTGTCTGCTCACACACACTCTCTGTCTCTCACACACACTCTGTCTCACACACACACTCTCTGTCTCTCACACACACACTCTCTGTCTCTCACATACACTCTCTGTCTCTCACACACACTCTCTGCCTCTCACACACACTCTCTGTCTGCTCACACACACTCTCTGTCTCTCTCACACACACTCTCTGTCTCTCACACACACTCTGTCTCACACACACACTCTCTGTCTCTCACACACACTCTGTCTCACACACACACTCTCTGTCTCGCTCACACACACTCTCTGTCTCTCTCACACACTCTCTGTCTGCTCACACACACTCTCTGTCGCTCACACACACTCTCTGTCTCTCACACACACCCTCTGTCTCTCTCACACACACTCTCTGTCTCGCTCACACACACTCTCTGTCTCTCTCACACACACTCTCTGTCTCTCACACACACTCTGTCTCACACACACTCTCTGTCTCGCTCACACACACTCTCTGTCTCTCACACACACTCTCTGTCTCTCACACACACTCTCTGTCTGCTCACACACACTCTCTGTCTGCTCACACACACTCTCTGCCTCTCACACACACTCTCTGTCTCTCACACACACTGTCTGTCTCTCTCACACACTCTGTCTCCCACACACACTCTCTGTCTCACTCACACTCTCTGTCTCTCACACACACTCTCTGTCTCTCTCACACACTCTCTGTCTCGCTCACACACACACTCTCTGTCTCTCACACACTCTCTGTCTCGCTCACACACACTCTCTGTCTCTCACACACACTCTCTGTCTCTCACACACACTCTCTGTCTCTCACACACTCTCTGTCTCACACACACACTCTCTGTCTCTCACACACACACTCTGTCTCTCACACACACTCTCTGTCTCTCTCACACACTCTGTCTCCCACACACACTCTCTGTCTCACTCACACTCTCTGTCTCTCACACACACTCTCTGTCTCTCACACACACTCTCTGTCTCTCACACACTCTCTGTCTCTCACACACACTCTCTGTCTCTCACACACACTCTCTGTCTCTCTCACACACTCTCTGTCTCTCACACACACTCTCTGTCTCGCTCACACACACACTCTCTGTCTCTCACACACTCTCTGTCTCGCTCACACACACTCTCTGTCTCTCACACACACTCTCTGTCTCTCACACACACTCTCTGTCTCTCACACACACTCTCTGTCTCTCACACACACTCTCTGTCTCGCTCACACACACTCTCTGTCTCTCACACACTCTCTGTCTCTCACACACACTCTCTGTCTCTCACACACACTCTGTCTCGCTCACACACTCTCTGTCTCTCACACACTCTCTGTCTCTCACACACTCTCTGTCTCTCTCACACACACTCTGTCTCTCACACACACACTCTGTCGCTCACACACTCTCTGTCTCTCACACACTCTCTGTCTCGCTCACACACACTCTCTGTCTCTAACACACACTCTCTGTCTCGCTCACACACACTCTGTCGCTCACACACTCTCTGTCTCTCACACACTCTCTGTCTCGCTCACACACACTCTCTGTCTCTCACACACTCTCTGTCTCTCACACACACTCTCTGTCTCTCACACACACTCTGTCTCTCACACACACTCTCTGTCTCTCACACACTCTCTGTCTCTCTCACACACACTCTGTCTCGCTCACACACACTCTCTGTCTCGCTCACACACTCTCTGTCTCGCTCACACACACTCTCTGTCTCTCACACACACTCTGTCTCTCACACACTCTCTCTGTCTCTCACACACACACTCTGCCTCTCACACACACACTCTCTGTCTCTCACACACACACTCTGCCTCTCACACACACACTCTCTGTCTCTCTCACACACACTCTCTGTCTCTCACACACACTCTCTGTCTCTCACACACACACTCTGTCTCTCACACACACTCTCTGTCTCTCTCACACACTCTCTGTCTCTCACACACACTCTCTGTCTCTCAAACACACACTCTCTGTCTCACACACACTCTCTGTCTCTCTCACACACTCTCTGTCTCACTCACACACACTCTCTGTCTCGCTCACACACACTCTCTGTCTCTCTCACACACTCTCTGTCTCACTCACACACACTCTCTGTCTCGCTCACACACACTCTCTGTCTCGCTCACACACACTCTCTGTCTCTCACACACACTCTCTGTCTCGCTCACACACACACACTCTGTCTCTCACACACACTCTCTGTCTCGCTCACACACACACTCTGTCTCTCACACACACTCTCTGTCTCTCACACACACTCTCTGTCTCTCACACACACTCTCTGTCTCACACACACTCTCTGTCTCTCTCACACACACTCTGTCTCTCTCACACACTCTCTGTCTCACTCACACACACTCTCTGTCTCACTCACACACACTCTCTGTCTCACTCACACACACATTCTCTGTCTCACTCACACACTCTCTGTCTCACACACACACTCTCTGTCTCTCACACACACACTCTCTGTCTCGCTCATACACACTCTCTGTCTCGCTCACACACACTCTCTGTCTCGCTCACACACACTCTCTGTCTCGCTCACACACACTCTCTGTCTCGCTCACACACACTCTCTGTCTCACACACACTCTCTGTCTCACACACACTCTCTGTCTCACACACACTCTCTGTCTCACACACACACTCTCTGTCTCACACACACACTCTCTGTCTCACACACACACTCTCTGTCTCTCACACACACTCTCTGCCTCTCACACACTCTCTGTCTCGCTCACACACACTCTCTGTCTGCTCACACACACTCTCTGTCTCTCTCACACACACTCTCTGTCTCTCACACACACTCTGTCTCACACACACACTCTCTGTCTCTCACACACACACTCTCTGTCTCTCACATACACTCTCTGTCTCTCACACACACTCTCTGCCTCTCACACACACTCTCTGTCTGCTCACACACACTCTCTGTCTCTCTCACACACACTCTCTGTCTCTCACACACACTCTGTCTCACACACACACTCTCTGTCTCTCACACACACTCTGTCTCACACACACACTCTCTGTCTCGCTCACACACACTCTCTGTCTCTCTCACACACTCTCTGTCTGCTCACACACACTCTCTGTCGCTCACACACACTCTCTGTCTCTCACACACACCCTCTGTCTCTCTCACACACACTCTCTGTCTCGCTCACACACACTCTCTGTCTCTCTCACACACACTCTCTGTCTCTCACACACACTCTGTCTCACACACACTCTCTGTCTCGCTCACACACACTCTCTGTCTCTCACACACACTCTCTGTCTCTCACACACACTCTCTGTCTGCTCACACACACTCTCTGTCTGCTCACACACACTCTCTGCCTCTCACACACACTCTCTGTCTCTCACACACACTGTCTGTCTCTCTCACACACTCTGTCTCCCACACACACTCTCTGTCTCACTCACACTCTCTGTCTCTCACACACACTCTCTGTCTCTCTCACACACTCTCTGTCTCGCTCACACACACACTCTCTGTCTCTCACACACTCTCTGTCTCGCTCACACACACTCTCTGTCTCTCACACACACTCTCTGTCTCTCACACACACTCTCTGTCTCTCACACACTCTCTGTCTCACACACACACTCTCTGTCTCTCACACACACACTCTGTCTCTCACACACACTCTCTGTCTCTCTCACACACTCTGTCTCCCACACACACTCTCTGTCTCACTCACACTCTCTGTCTCTCACACACACTCTCTGTCTCTCACACACACTCTCTGTCTCTCACACACTCTCTGTCTCTCACACACACTCTCTGTCTCTCACACACACTCTCTGTCTCTCTCACACACTCTCTGTCTCTCACACACACTCTCTGTCTCGCTCACACACACACTCTCTGTCTCTCACACACTCTCTGTCTCGCTCACACACACTCTCTGTCTCTCACACACACTCTCTGTCTCTCACACACACTCTCTGTCTCTCACACACACTCTCTGTCTCTCACACACACTCTCTGTCTCGCTCACACACACACTCTGTCGCTCACACACTCTCTGTCTCTCACACACTCTCTGTCTCGCTCACACACACTCTCTGTCTCTAACACACACTCTCTGTCTCGCTCACACACACACTCTGTCGCTCACACACTCTCTGTCTCTCACACACTCTCTGTCTCGCTCACACACACTCTCTGTCTCTCACACACTCTCTGTCTCTCACACACACTCTCTGTCTCTCACACACACTCTGTCTCTCACACACACTCTCTGTCTCTCACACACTCTCTGTCTCTCTCACACACACTCTGTCTCGCTCACACACACTCTCTGTCTCGCTCACACACTCTCTGTCTCGCTCACACACACTCTCTGTCTCTCACACACACTCTGTCTCTCACACACTCTCTCTGTCTCTCACACACACACTCTGCCTCTCACACACACACTCTCTGTCTCTCACACACACACTCTGCCTCTCACACACACACTCTGCCTCTCACACACACACTCTCTGTCTCTCTCACACACACTCTCTGTCTCTCACACACACTCTCTGTCTCTCACACACACACTCTGTCTCTCACACACACTCTCTGTCTCTCTCACACACTCTCTGTCTCTCACACACACTCTCTGTCTCTCAAACACACACTCTCTGTCTCACACACACTCTCTGTCTCACACACACTCTCTGTCTCTCTCACACACACTCTCTGTCTCTCAAACACACACTCTCTGTCTCACACACACTCTCTGTCTCACTCACACACACTCTCTGTCTCGCTCACACACACTCTCTGTCTCTCTCACACACTCTCTGTCTCACTCACACACACTCTCTGTCTCGCTCACACACACTCTCTGTCTCGCTCACACACACTCTCTGTCTCTCACACACACTCTCTGTCTCGCTCACACACACACTCTGTCTCTCACACACACTCTCTGTCTCTCACACACACTCTCTGTCTCTCACACACACTCTCTGTCTCACACACACTCTCTGTCTCTCTCACACACACTCTGTCTCTCTCACACACTCTCTGTCTCTCTCACACACTCTCTGTCTCACTCACACACACTCTCTGTCTCACTCACACACACATTCTCTGTCTCACTCACACACTCTCTGTCTCACACACACACTCTCTGTCTCTCACACACACACTCTCTGTCTCGCTCACACACACTCTCTGTCTCGCTCACACACACTCTCTGTCTCGCTCACACACACTCTCTGTCTCACACACACTCTCTGTCTCTCTCACACACTCTCTGTCTGCTCACACACACTCTCTGTCGCTCACACACACTCTCTGTCTCTCACACACACCCTCTGTCTCTCTCACACACACTCTCTGTCTCGCTCACACACACTCTCTGTCTCTCTCACACACACTCTCTGTCTCTCACACACACTCTGTCTCACACACACTCTCTGTCTCGCTCACACACACTCTCTGTCTCTCACACACACTCTCTGTCTCTCACACACACTCTCTGTCTGCTCACACACACTCTCTGTCTGCTCACACACACTCTCTGCCTCTCACACACACTCTCTGTCTCTCACACACACTGTCTGTCTCTCTCACACACTCTGTCTCCCACACACACTCTCTGTCTCACTCACACTCTCTGTCTCTCACACACACTCTCTGTCTCTCTCACACACTCTGTCTCGCTCACACACACACTCTCTGTCTCTCACACACTCTCTGTCTCGCTCACACACACTCTCTGTCTCTCACACACACTCTCTGTCTCTCACACACACTCTCTGTCTCTCACACACTCTCTGTCTCACACACACACTCTCTGTCTCTCACACACACACTCTGTCTCTCACACACACTCTCTGTCTCTCTCACACACTCTGTCTCCCACACACACTCTCTGTCTCACTCACACTCTCTGTCTCTCACACACACTCTCTGTCTCTCACACACACTCTCTGTCTCTCACACACTCTCTGTCTCTCACACACACTCTCTGTCTCTCACACACACTCTCTGTCTCTCTCACACACTCTCTGTCTCTCACACACACTCTCTGTCTCGCTCACACACACACTCTCTGTCTCTCACACACTCTCTGTCTCGCTCACACACACTCTCTGTCTCTCACACACACTCTCTGTCTCTCACACACACTCTCTGTCTCTCACACACACTCTCTGTCTCTCACACACACTCTCTGTCTCGCTCACACACACACTCTGTCGCTCACACACTCTCTGTCTCTCACACACTCTCTGTCTCGCTCACACACACACTCTGTCGCTCACACACTCTCTGTCTCTCACACACTCTCTGTCTCGCTCACACACACTCTCTGTCTCTCACACACACTCTCTGTCTCTCACACACACTCTCTGTCTCTCACACACTCTCTGTCTCTCACACACACTCTCTGTCTCTCACACACACTCTGTCTCTCACACACACTCTCTGTCTCTCACACACTCTCTGTCTCTCTCACACACACTCTGTCTCGCTCACACACACTCTCTGTCTCGCTCACACACTCTCTGTCTCGCTCACACACACTCTCTGTCTCTCACACACACTCTGTCTCTCACACACTCTCTCTGTCTCTCACACACACACTCTGCCTCTCACACACACACTCTCTGTCTCTCACACACACACTCTGCCTCTCACACACACACTCTCTGTCTCTCTCACACACACTCTCTGTCTCTCACACACACTCTCTGTCTCTCACACACACACTCTGTCTCTCACACACACTCTCTGTCTCTCTCACACACTCTCTGTCTCTCACACACACTCTCTGTCTCTCAAACACACACTCTCTGTCTCACACACACTCTCTGTCTCTCTCACACACTCTCTGTCTCACTCACACACACTCTCTGTCTCGCTCACACACACTCTCTGTCTCTCTCACACACTCTCTGTCTCACTCACACACACTCTCTGTCTCGCTCACACACACTCTCTGTCTCGCTCACACACACTCTCTGTCTCTCACACACACTCTCTGTCTCGCTCACACACACACACTCTGTCTCTCACACACACTCTCTGTCTCGCTCACACACACACTCTGTCTCTCACACACACTCTCTGTCTCTCACACACACTCTCTGTCTCTCACACACACTCTGTCTCTCTCACACACACTCTGTCTCTCTCACACACTCTCTGTCTCTCTCACACACTCTCTGTCTCACTCACACACACTCTCTGTCTCACTCACACACACACTCTCTGTCTCACTCACACACACATTCTCTGTCTCACTCACACACTCTCTGTCTCACACACACACTCTCTGTCTCTCACACACACACTCTCTGTCTCGCTCATACACACTCTCTGTCTCGCTCACACACACTCTCTGTCTCGCTCACACACACTCTCTGTCTCGCTCACACACACTCTCTGTCTCGCTCACACACACTCTCTGTCTCACACACACTCTCTGTCTCACACACACTCTCTGTCTCACACACACTCTCTGTCTCACACACACACTCTCTGTCTCACACACACACTCTCTGTCTCTCACACACACTCTCTGTCTCTCACACACTCTCTGTCTCACACACACACTCTCTGTCTCTCACACACACACTCTGTCTCTCACACACACTCTCTGTCTCTCTCACACACTCTGTCTCCCACACACACTCTCTGTCTCACTCACACTCTCTGTCTCTCACACACACTCTCTGTCTCTCACACACACTCTCTGTCTCTCACACACTCTCTGTCTCTCACACACACTCTCTGTCTCTCACACACACTCTCTGTCTCTCTCACACACTCTCTGTCTCTCACACACACTCTCTGTCTCGCTCACACACACACTCTCTGTCTCTCACACACTCTCTGTCTCGCTCACACACACTCTCTGTCTCTCACACACACTCTCTGTCTCTCACACACACTCTCTGTCTCTCACACACACTCTCTGTCTCTCACACACACTCTCTGTCTCGCTCACACACACACTCTGTCGCTCACACACTCTCTGTCTCTCACACACTCTCTGTCTCGCTCACACACACTCTCTGTCTCTAACACACACTCTCTGT
This sequence comes from Mustelus asterias, assembly GCF_964213995.1. Taxonomy (NCBI): domain Eukaryota; kingdom Metazoa; phylum Chordata; class Chondrichthyes; order Carcharhiniformes; family Triakidae; genus Mustelus; species Mustelus asterias. The sequence continues at coordinate 2,384,179 of NW_027590122.1, read as the reverse complement.
CTCGCTCACACACACACTCTGTCGCTCACACACTCTCTGTCTCTCACACACTCTCTGTCTCGCTCACACACACTCTCTGTCTCTCACACACTCTCTGTCTCTCACACACACTCTCTGTCTCTCACACACACTCTGTCTCTCACACACACTCTCTGTCTCTCACACACACTCTGTCTCTCACACACTCTCTGTCTCTCTCACACACACTCTGTCTCGCTCACACACACTCTCTGTCTCGCTCACACACTCTCTGTCTCGCTCACACACACTCTCTGTCTCTCACACACACTCTGTCTCTCACACACTCTCTCTGTCTCTCACACACACACTCTGCCTCTCACACACACACTCTCTGTCTCTCACACACACACTCTGCCTCTCACACACACACTCTCTGTCTCTCTCACACACACTCTCTGTCTCTCACACACACTCTCTGTCTCTCACACACACACTCTGTCTCTCACACACACTCTCTGTCTCTCTCACACACTCTCTGTCTCTCACACACACTCTCTGTCTCTCAAACACACACTCTCTGTCTCACACACACTCTCTGTCTCTCACACACACTCTCTGTCTCTCACACACACTCTCTGTCTCTCACACACACTCTCTGCCTCTCACACACACTCTCTGTCTCACACACACTCTCTGCCTCTCACACACACTCTCTGTCTCACACACACTCTCTGTCTCACACACACTCTCTGTCTCACACACACTCTCTGTCTCTCACACACACTCTCTGTCTCTCTCACACACACTCTCTGTCTCTCACACACACTCTCTGTCTCTCACACACTCTCTGTCTCTCACACACACTCTCTGTCTCTCTCACACACACTCTCTGTCTCTCTCACACACTCTCTGTCTCTCACACACACACTCTGTCTCTCACACACTCTCTGTCTCTCACACACACTCTCTGTCTCGCTCACACACTCTGTCTCGCTCACACACACACTCTGTCTCTCACACACACTCTCTGTCTCTCACACACACTCTCTGTCTCTCACACACACTCTCTGTCTCTCACACACACTCTCTGTCTCTCACACACACTCTCTGTCTCTCACACACACTCTCTGCCTCTCACACACACTCTCTGTCTCACACACACTCTCTGCCTCTCACACACACTCTCTGTCTCTCACACACACTCTCTGTCTCTCACACACACTCTCTGTCTCTCTCACACACACTCTCTGTCTCTCTCACACACACTCTCTGTCTCTCACACACACTCTCTGTCTCTCACACACACTCTCTGTCTCTCACACACACTCTCTGTCTCTCACACACACTCTCTGCCTCTCACACACACTCTCTGTCTCACACACACTCTCTGCCTCTCACACACACTCTCTGTCTCTCACACACACTCTCTGTCTCTCACACACACTCTCTGTCTCTCTCACACACACTCTCTGTCTCGCTCACACACACTCTCTGTCTCTCACACACTCTCTGTCTCTCACACACACTCTCTGTCTCTCTCACACACACTCTCTGTCTCTCTCACACACTCTCTGTCTCTCACACACACACTCTGTCTCTCACACACTCTCTGTCTCTCACACACACTCTCTGTCTCGCTCACACACTCTGTCTCGCTCACACACACTCTGTCTCTCACACACACTCTGTCTCTCTCACACACACTCTGTCTCTCTCACACACTCTCTGTGTCACTCACACACACTCTCTGTCTCACTCACACACACACTCTCTGTCTCTCACACACACACTCTCTGTCTCTCACACACACTCTCTGTCTCGCTCACACACACGCTCTGTCTCGCTCACACACACTCTCTGTCTCTCTCACACACTCTCTGTCTCACTCACACACACTCTCTGTCTCGCTCACACACACTCTCTGTCTCGCTCACACACACTCTCTGTCTCTCACACACACTCTCTGTCTCTCACACACACTCTCTGTCTCGCTCACACACACGCTCTGTCTCGCTCACACACACTCTCTGTCTCTCTCACACACTCTCTGTCTCACTCACACACACTCTCTGTCTCGCTCACACACACTCTCTGTCTCGCTCACACACACTCTCTGTCTCTCACACACACACTCTGTCTCTCACACACTCTCTGTCTCGCTCACACACACTCTCTGTCTCGCTCACACACACTCTCTGTCTCTCACACACACTCTCTGTCTCTCACACACACTCTCTGTCTCACTCACACACACTCTCTGTCTCGCTCACACACACTCTCTGTCTCGCTCACACACACTCTCTGTCTCGCTCACACACACTCTCTGTCTCTCACACACACTCTCTGTCTCGCTCACACACACACACTCTGTCTCTCACACACACTCTCTGTCTCGCTCTCACACACACTCTGTCTCTCACACACACTCTCTGTCTCTCACACACACTCTCTGTCTCTCACACACACTCTGTCTCTCTCACACACACTCTGTCTCTCTCACACACTCTCTGTCTCTCTCACACACACTCTCTGTCTCTCACACACACTCTCTGTCTCTCACACACACTCTCTGTCTCTCACACACACTCTGTCTCTCTCACACACACTCTGTCTCTCACACACACTCTCTGTCTCACTCACACACACTCTCTGTCTCACTCACACACACTCTCTGTCTCACTCACACACACATTCTCTGTCTCACTCACACACACACTCTGTCTCTCACACACACACTCTCTGTCTCGCTCACACACACTCTCTGTCTCGCTCACACACACTCTCTGTCTCGCTCACACACACTCTCTGTCTTGCTCACACACACTCTCTATCGCTCACACACACTCTGTCTCTCACACACACTCTGTGTCTGCCTCACACACACTCTCTGTCTCGCTCACACACACTCTCTGTCTCTTACACACACTCTCTGTCTCGCTCACACACACTCTCTGTCTCGCTCACACACACACTCTGTCTCTCACACACACACTCTCTGTCTCTCTCACACACACTCTCTGTCTTGCTCACACACTCTCTGTCTCACTCACACACACACTCTGTCTCTCACACACACTCTCTGTCTCACTCACACACACTCTCTGTCTCACTCACACACTCTCTATCGCTCTCACACTCTCTGTCTCACTCACACACACACTCTGTCTCTCACACACACTCTCTGTCTCTCACACACACTCTCTGTCTCTCACACACACTCTCTGTCTCTCACACACACGCTCTGTCTCTCACACACACTCTGTCTCTCACACACACTCTGTCTCTCACACACACTGTCTCTCACACACACACTCTGTCTCGCACAAACACACTCTCTCGCTCTCACACACTCTCTGTCTCGCTCTCACACACTCTCTGTCTCGCCCTCACACACTCTGTCTCGCTCACACACACTCTCTGTCTCGCTCACACACACTCTCTGTCTCGCTCACACACACTCTCTGTCTCGCTCACACACACTCTCTGTCTCTCACACACACTCTCTGTCTTGCTCACACACACTCTGTCTCTCACACACACTCTATGTCTCGCTCACACACACTCTCTGTCTCGCTCACACGCACTCTCGGTCTCTCACACACACTCTCTGTCTCGCTCACACACACTCTCTGTCTCTCTCACACACTCTCTGTCTCTCACACACACTCTATGTCTCGCTCACACACACTCTCTGTCTCGCTCACACACACTCTCTGTCTCGCTCACACACTCTCTGTCTCGCTCACACGCACTCTCTGTCTCTCACACACACTCTCTGTCTCGCTCACACGCACTCTCTGTCTCTCACACACACTCTCTGTCTCGCTCACACGCACTCTCTGTCTCTCACACACACTCTCTGTCTCGCTCACACACACTCTCTGTCTCACACACACTCTCTGTCTCACGCACACTCTCTGTCTCACACACACTCTCTGTCTCTCACACACACTCTGTCTCTCTCACACACTCTCTGTCTCTCTCACACACTCTCTGTCTCACTCACACACACTCTCTGTCTCACTCACACACACACTCTCTGTCTCACTCACACACACTCTGTCTCTCTCACACACACTCTGTCTCTCTCACACACTCTCTGTCTCTCTCACACACTCTCTGTCTCACTCACACACACTCTCTGTCTCGCTCACACACACTCTCTGTCTCGCTCACACACACTCTCTGTCTCGCTCACACACACTCTCTGTCTCGCTCACACACACTCTCTGTCTCTCACACACACTCTCTGTCTCGCTCACACACACACACTCTGTCTCTCACACACACTCTCTGTCTCGCTCTCACACACACTCTGTCTCTCACACACACTCTCTGTCTCTCACACACACTCTCTGTCTCTCACACACACTCTGTCTCTCTCACACACACTCTGTCTCTCTCACACACTCTCTGTCTCTCTCACACAATCTCTGTCTCACTCACACACACTCTCTGTCTCACTCACACACACATTCTCTGTCTCACTCACACACACACTCTCTGTCTCTCACACACACACTCTCTGTCTCGCTCACACACACTCTCTGTCTCGCTCACACACACTCTCTGTCTCGCTCACACACACTCTCTGTCTCGCTCACACACACTCTCTGTCTCGCTCACACACACTCTCTGTCTCGCTCACACACACTCTCTATCGCTCACACACACTCTGTCTCTCACACACACTCTGTGTCTGCCTCACACACACTCTCTGTCTCTCTCACACACTCTCTGTCTCTTACACACACTCTCTGTCTCGCTCACACACACACTCTGTCTCTCACACACACACTCTCTGTCTCTCTCACACACACTCTCTGTCTTGCTCACACACTCTCTGTCTCACTCACACACACACTCTCTGTCTCTCACACACACTCTCTGTCTCACTCACACACACTCTCTGTCTCACTCACACACTCTCTATCGCTCTCACACTCTCTGTCTCACTCACACACACACTCTGTCTCTCACACACACTCTCTGTCTCTCACACACACTCTCTGTCTCTCACACACACTCTCTGTCTCTCACACACACGCTCTGTCTCTCACACACACTCTGTCTCTCACACACACTCTGTCTCTCACACACACTGTCTCTCACACACACACTCTGTCTCGCACAAACACACTCTCTCGCTCTCACACACTCTCTGTCTCGCTCTCACACACTCTCTGTCTCGCCCTCACACACTCTGTCTCGCTCACACACACTCTCTGTCTCGCTCACACACACTCTCTGTCTCGCTCACACACACTCTCTGTCTCGCTCACACACACTCTCTGTCTCTCACACACACTCTCTGTCTTGCTCACACACACTCTGTCTCTCACACACACTCTATGTCTCGCTCACACACACTCTCTGTCTCGCTCACACGCACTCTCGGTCTCTCACACACACTCTCTGTCTCGCTCACACACACTCTCTGTCTCTCTCACACACTCTCTGTCTCTCACACACACTCTCTGTCTCTCACACACACTCTCTGTCTCTCACACACACTCTATGTCTCGCTCACACACACTCTCTGTCTCGCTCACACACACTCTCTGTCTCGCTCACACACTCTCTGTCTCGCTCACACGCACTCTCTGTCTCTCACACACACTCTCTGTCTCGCTCACACGCACTCTCTGTCTCTCACACACACTCTCTGTCTCGCTCACACGCACTCTCTGTCTCTCACACGCACTCTCTGTCTCTCACACACACTCTCTGTCTCTCACACACACTCTCTGTCTCGCTCACACACACTCTCTGTCTCACGCACACTCTCTGTCTCACACACACTCTCTGTCTCTCACACACACTCTGTCTCTCTCACACACACTCTGTCTCTCTCACACACTCTCTGTCTCTCTCACACACTCTCTGTCTCACTCACACACACTCTCTGTCTCACTCACACACACACTCTCTGTCTCACTCACACACACTCTGTCTCTCTCACACACACTCTGTCTCTCTCACACACACTCTGTCTCACACACACACTCTCTGTCTCTCACACACACACTCTCTGTCTCGCTCACACACACTCTCTGTCTCGCTCACACACACTCTCTGTCTCGCTCACACACACTCTCTGTCTCGCTCACACACACTCTCTGTCTCGCTCACACACACTCTCTGTCTCGCTCACACACACTCTCTGTCTCGCTCACACACACTCTCTATCGCTCACACACACTCTGTCTCTCACACACACTCTGTGTCTGCCTCACACACACTCTCTGTCTCTCTCACACACTCTCTGTCTCTCACACACACTCTCTGTCTCGCTCACGCACACTCTCTGTCTCGCTCACACACACTCTCTGTCTCTTACACACACTCTCTGTCTCGCTCACACACACACTCTGTCTCTCACACACACACTCTCTGTCTCTCTCACACACACTCTCTGTCTTGCTCACACACTCTCTGTCTCACTCACACACACACTCTGTCTCTCACACACACTCTCTGTCTCACTCACACACACTCTCTGTCTCGCTCACACACTCTCTATCGCTCTCACACTCTCTGTCTCACTCACACACACACTCTGTCTCTCACACACACTCTCTGTCTCTCACACACACTCTCTGTCTCTCACACACACTCTCTGTCTCTCACACACACGCTCTGTCTCTCACACACACTCTGTCTCTCACACACACTCTGTCTCTCACACACACTCTGTCTCTCACACACACTCTCTGTCTCGCACAAACACACTCTCTCGCTCTCACACACTCTCTGTCTCGCTCTCACACACTCTCTGTCTCGCTCTCACACACTCTGTCTCGCTCACACACACTCTCTGTCTCGCTCACACACACTCTCTGTCTCGCTCACACACTCTCTGTCTCTCACACACACTCTCTGCCTCTCACACACACTCTCTGTCTCACACACACTCTCTGCCTCTCACACACACTCTCTGTCTCTCACACACACTCTCTGTCTCTCACACACACTCTCTGTCTCTCTCACACACACTCTCTGTCTCTCTCACACACTCTCTGTCTCACTCACACACACTCTCTGTCTCGCTCACACACACTCTCTGTCTCTCACACACTCTCTGTCTCTCACACACACTCTCTGTCTCGCACAAACACACTCTCTCGCTCTCACACACTCTCTGTCTCGCTCTCACACACTCTCTGTCTCGCTCTCACACACTCTGTCTCGCTCACACACACTCTCTGTCTCGCTCACACACACTCTCTGTCTCGCTCACACACTCTCTGTCTCTCACACACACTCTCTGTCTCTCACACACACTCTCTGTCTCTCACACACACTCTCTGCCTCTCACACACACTCTCTGTCTCACACACACTCTCTGCCTCTCACACACACTCTCTGTCTCTCACACACACTCTCTGTCTCTCACACACACTCTCTGTCTCTCTCACACACACTCTCTGTCTCTCTCACACACACTCTCTGTCTCTCACACACACTCTCTGTCTCTCACACACACTCTCTGTCTCTCACACACACTCTCTGTCTCTCACACACACTCTCTGCCTCTCACACACACTCTCTGTCTCACACACACTCTCTGCCTCTCACACACACTCTCTGTCTCTCACACACACTCTCTGTCTCTCACACACACTCTCTGTCTCTCTCACACACACTCTCTGTCTCGCTCACACACACTCTCTGTCTCTCACACACTCTCTGTCTCTCACACACACTCTCTGTCTCTCTCACACACACTCTCTGTCTCTCTCACACACTCTCTGTCTCTCACACACACACTCTGTCTCTCACACACTCTCTGTCTCTCACACACACTCTCTGTCTCGCTCACACACTCTGTCTCGCTCACACACACTCTGTCTCTCACACACACTCTGTCTCTCTCACACACACTCTGTCTCTCTCACACACTCTCTGTGTCACTCACACACACTCTCTGTCTCACTCACACACACACTCTCTGTCTCTCACACACACACTCTCTGTCTCTCACACACACTCTCTGTCTCGCTCACACACACGCTCTGTCTCGCTCACACACACTCTCTGTCTCTCTCACACACTCTCTGTCTCACTCACACACACTCTCTGTCTCGCTCACACACACTCTCTGTCTCGCTCACACACACTCTCTGTCTCTCACACACACTCTCTGTCTCTCACACACACTCTCTGTCTCGCTCACACACACACACTCTGTCTCTCACACACTCTCTGTCTCGCTCACACACACTCTCTGTCTCGCTCACACACACTCTCTGTCTCTCACACACACTCTCTGTCTCTCACACACACTCTCTGTCTCACTCACACACACTCTCTGTCTCGCTCACACACACTCTCTGTCTCGCTCACACACACTCTCTGTCTCGCTCACACACACTCTCTGTCTCTCACACACACTCTCTGTCTCGCTCACACACACACACTCTGTCTCTCACACACACTCTCTGTCTCGCTCTCACACACACTCTGTCTCTCACACACACTCTCTGTCTCTCACACACACTCTCTGTCTCTCACACACACTCTGTCTCTCTCACACACACTCTGTCTCTCTCACACACTCTCTGTCTCTCTCACACACACTCTCTGTCTCTCACACACACTCTCTGTCTCTCACACACACTCTCTGTCTCTCACACACACTCTGTCTCTCTCACACACACTCTGTCTCTCACACACACTCTCTGTCTCACTCACACACACTCTCTGTCTCACTCACACACACTCTCTGTCTCACTCACACACACATTCTCTGTCTCACTCACACACACACTCTGTCTCTCACACACACACTCTCTGTCTCGCTCACACACACTCTCTGTCTCGCTCACACACACTCTCTGTCTCGCTCACACACACTCTCTGTCTCGCTCACACACACTCTCTATCGCTCACACACACTCTGTCTCTCACACACACTCTGTGTCTGCCTCACACACACTCTCTGTCTCGCTCACACACACTCTCTGTCTCTTACACACACTCTCTGTCTCGCTCACACACACTCTCTGTCTCGCTCACACACACACTCTGTCTCTCACACACACACTCTCTGTCTCTCTCACACACACTCTCTGTCTTGCTCACACACTCTCTGTCTCACTCACACACACACTCTGTCTCTCACACACACTCTCTGTCTCACTCACACACACTCTCTGTCTCACTCACACACTCTCTATCGCTCTCACACTCTCTGTCTCACTCACACACACACTCTGTCTCTCACACACACTCTCTGTCTCTCACACACACTCTCTGTCTCTCACACACACTCTCTGTCTCTCACACACACGCTCTGTCTCTCACACACACTCTGTCTCTCACACACACTCTGTCTCTCACACACACTGTCTCTCACACACACACTCTGTCTCGCACAAACACACTCTCTCGCTCTCACACACTCTCTGTCTCGCTCTCACACACTCTCTGTCTCGCCCTCACACACTCTGTCTCGCTCACACACACTCTCTGTCTCGCTCACACACACTCTCTGTCTCGCTCACACACACTCTCTGTCTCGCTCACACACACTCTCTGTCTCTCACACACACTCTCTGTCTTGCTCACACACACTCTGTCTCTCACACACACTCTATGTCTCGCTCACACACACTCTCTGTCTCGCTCACACGCACTCTCGGTCTCTCACACACACTCTCTGTCTCGCTCACACACACTCTCTGTCTCTCTCACACACTCTCTGTCTCTCACACACACTCTATGTCTCGCTCACACACACTCTCTGTCTCGCTCACACACACTCTCTGTCTCGCTCACACACTCTCTGTCTCGCTCACACGCACTCTCTGTCTCTCACACACACTCTCTGTCTCGCTCACACGCACTCTCTGTCTCTCACACACACTCTCTGTCTCGCTCACACGCACTCTCTGTCTCTCACACACACTCTCTGTCTCGCTCACACACACTCTCTGTCTCACACACACTCTCTGTCTCACGCACACTCTCTGTCTCACACACACTCTCTGTCTCTCACACACACTCTGTCTCTCTCACACACTCTCTGTCTCTCTCACACACTCTCTGTCTCACTCACACACACTCTCTGTCTCACTCACACACACACTCTCTGTCTCACTCACACACACTCTGTCTCTCTCACACACACTCTGTCTCTCTCACACACTCTCTGTCTCTCTCACACACTCTCTGTCTCACTCACACACACTCTGTCTCGCTCACACACACTCTCTGTCTCGCTCACACACACTCTCTGTCTCGCTCACACACACTCTCTGTCTCGCTCACACACACTCTCTGTCTCTCACACACACTCTCTGTCTCGCTCACACACACACACTCTGTCTCTCACACACACTCTCTGTCTCGCTCTCACACACACTCTGTCTCTCACACACACTCTCTGTCTCTCACACACACTCTCTGTCTCTCACACACACTCTGTCTCTCTCACACACACTCTGTCTCTCTCACACACTCTCTGTCTCTCTCACACAATCTCTGTCTCACTCACACACACTCTCTGTCTCACTCACACACACATTCTCTGTCTCACTCACACACACACTCTCTGTCTCTCACACACACACTCTCTGTCTCGCTCACACACACTCTCTGTCTCGCTCACACACACTCTCTGTCTCGCTCACACACACTCTCTGTCTCGCTCACACACACTCTCTGTCTCGCTCACACACACTCTCTGTCTCGCTCACACACACTCTCTATCGCTCACACACACTCTGTCTCTCACACACACTCTGTGTCTGCCTCACACACACTCTCTGTCTCTCTCACACACTCTCTGTCTCTTACACACACTCTCTGTCTCGCTCACACACACACTCTGTCTCTCACACACACACTCTCTGTCTCTCTCACACACACTCTCTGTCTTGCTCACACACTCTCTGTCTCACTCACACACACACTCTCTGTCTCTCACACACACTCTCTGTCTCACTCACACACACTCTCTGTCTCACTCACACACTCTCTATCGCTCTCACACTCTCTGTCTCACTCACACACACACTCTGTCTCTCACACACACTCTCTGTCTCTCACACACACTCTCTGTCTCTCACACACACTCTCTGTCTCTCACACACACTCTCTGTCTCTCACACACACGCTCTGTCTCTCACACACACTCTGTCTCTCACACACACTCTGTCTCTCACACACACTGTCTCTCACACACACACTCTGTCTCGCACAAACACACTCTCTCGCTCTCACACACTCTCTGTCTCGCTCTCACACACTCTCTGTCTCGCCCTCACACACTCTGTCTCGCTCACACACACTCTCTGTCTCGCTCACACACACTCTCTGTCTCGCTCACACACACTCTCTGTCTCGCTCACACACACTCTCTGTCTCTCACACACACTCTCTGTCTTGCTCACACACACTCTGTCTCTCACACACACTCTATGTCTCGCTCACACACACTCTCTGTCTCGCTCACACGCACTCTCGGTCTCTCACACACACTCTCTGTCTCGCTCACACACACTCTCTGTCTCTCTCACACACTCTCTGTCTCTCACACACACTCTCTGTCTCTCACACACACTCTCTGTCTCTCACACACACTCTATGTCTCGCTCACACACACTCTCTGTCTCGCTCACACACACTCTCTGTCTCGCTCACACACTCTCTGTCTCGCTCACACGCACTCTCTGTCTCTCACACACACTCTCTGTCTCGCTCACACGCACTCTCTGTCTCTCACACACACTCTCTGTCTCGCTCACACGCACTCTCTGTCTCTCACACGCACTCTCTGTCTCTCACACACACTCTCTGTCTCTCACACACACTCTCTGTCTCGCTCACACACACTCTCTGTCTCACGCACACTCTCTGTCTCACACACACTCTCTGTCTCTCACACACACTCTGTCTCTCTCACACACACTCTGTCTCTCTCACACACTCTCTGTCTCTCTCACACACTCTCTGTCTCACTCACACACACTCTCTGTCTCACTCACACACACACTCTCTGTCTCACTCACACACACTCTGTCTCTCTCACACACACTCTGTCTCTCTCACACACACTCTGTCTCACACACACACTCTCTGTCTCTCACACACACACTCTCTGTCTCGCTCACACACACTCTCTGTCTCGCTCACACACACTCTCTGTCTCGCTCACACACACTCTCTGTCTCGCTCACACACACTCTCTGTCTCGCTCACACACACTCTCTGTCTCGCTCACACACACTCTCTGTCTCGCTCACACACACTCTCTATCGCTCACACACACTCTGTCTCTCACACACACTCTGTGTCTGCCTCACACACACTCTCTGTCTCTCTCACACACTCTCTGTCTCTCACACACACTCTCTGTCTCGCTCACGCACACTCTCTGTCTCGCTCACACACACTCTCTGTCTCTTACACACACTCTCTGTCTCGCTCACACACACACTCTGTCTCTCACACACACACTCTCTGTCTCTCTCACACACACTCTCTGTCTTGCTCACACACTCTCTGTCTCACTCACACACACACTCTGTCTCTCACACACACTCTCTGTCTCACTCACACACACTCTCTGTCTCGCTCACACACTCTCTATCGCTCTCACACTCTCTGTCTCACTCACACACACACTCTGTCTCTCACACACACTCTCTGTCTCTCACACACACTCTCTGTCTCTCACACACACTCTCTGTCTCTCACACACACGCTCTGTCTCTCACACACACTCTGTCTCTCACACACACTCTGTCTCTCACACACACTCTGTCTCTCACACACACTCTCTGTCTCGCACAAACACACTCTCTCGCTCTCACACACTCTCTGTCTCGCTCTCACACACTCTCTGTCTCGCTCTCACACACTCTGTCTCGCTCACACACACTCTCTGTCTCGCTCACACACACTCTCTGTCTCGCTCACACACTCTCTGTCTCTCACACACACTCTCTGCCTCTCACACACACTCTCTGTCTCACACACACTCTCTGCCTCTCACACACACTCTCTGTCTCTCACACACACTCTCTGTCTCTCACACACACTCTCTGTCTCTCTCACACACACTCTCTGTCTCTCTCACACACTCTCTGTCTCACTCACACACACTCTCTGTCTCGCTCACACACACTCTCTGTCTCTCACACACTCTCTGTCTCTCACACACACTCTCTGTCTCTCTCACACACACTCTCTGTCTCTCTCACACACTCTCTGTCTCTCACACACACACTCTGTCTCTCACACACTCTCTGTCTCTCACACACACTCTCTGTCTCGCTCACACACTCTGTCTCGCTCACACACACTCTGTCTCTCACACACACTCTGTCTCTCTCACACACACTCTGTCTCTCTCACACACTCTCTGTGTCACTCACACACACTCTCTGTCTCACTCACACACACACTCTCTGTCTCTCACACACACACTCTCTGTCTCTCACACACACTCTCTGTCTCGCTCACACACACTCTCTGTCTCGCTCACACACACTCTCTGTCTCGCTCACACACACTCTCTGTCTCGCTCACACACTCTCTGTCTCGCTCACACACACACACTCTGTCTCTCACACACACTCTCTGTCTCGCTCACACACACTCTCTGTCTCACTCACACACACTCTCTGTCTCGCTCACACACACTCTGTCTCTCACACACACTCTGTCTCTCTCACACACACTCTGTCTCTCTCACACACTCTCTGTGTCACTCACACACACTCTCTGTCTCACTCACACACACACTCTCTGTCTCTCACACACACACTCTCTGTCTCTCACACACACTCTCTGTCTCGCTCACACACACTCTCTGTCTCTCTCACACACTCTCTGTCTCACTCACACACACTCTCTGTCTCGCTCACACACACTCTGTCTCTCACACACACTCTGTCTCTCTCACACACACTCTGTCTCTCTCACACACTCTCTGTGTCACTCACACACACTCTCTGTCTCACTCACACACACTCTCTGTCTCTCTCACACACTCTCTGTCTCACTCACACACACTCTCTGTCTCGCTCACACACACTCTGTCTCTCACACACTCTCTGTCTCACTCACACACACTCTCTGTCTCGCTCACACACACTCTCTGTCTCTCACACACTCTCTGTCTCTCACACACACTCTCTGTCTCTCTCACACACACTCTCTGTCTCTCTCACACACTCTCTGTCTCTCACACACACACTCTGTCTCTCACACACTCTCTGTCTCTCACACACACTCTCTGTCTCGCTCACACACTCTGTCTCGCTCACACACACTCTGTCTCTCACACACACTCTGTCTCTCTCACACACACTCTGTCTCTCTCACACACTCTCTGTGTCACTCACACACACTCTCTGTCTCACTCACACACACACTCTCTGTCTCTCACACACACACTCTCTGTCTCTCACACACACTCTCTGTCTCGCTCACACACACTCTCTGTCTCACTCACACACACTCTCTGTCTCGCTCACACACACTCTCTGTCTCTCTCACACACACTCTCTGTCTCGCTCACACACACTCTCTGTCTCGCTCACACACACTCTCTGTCTCGCTCACACACACTCTCTGTCTCGCTCACACACTCTCTGTCTCGCTCACACACACACTCTCTGTCTCTCACACACACTCTCTGTCTCGCTCACACACACACACTCTGTCTCTCACACACTCTCTGTCTCGCTCACACACACACTCTGTCTCTCACACACACACTCTGTCTCTCACACACACTCTCTGTCTCGCTCACACACACTCTCTGTCTCGCTCACACACACTCTCTGTCTCTCTCACACACACTCTGTCTCACTCACACACACTCTCTGTCTCGCTCACACACACTCTCTGTCTCGCTCACACACACTCTCTGTCTCTCTCACACACACTCTCTGTCTCTCACACACACTCTCTGTCTCGCTCACACACACACACTCTGTCTCTCACACACACTCTCTGTCTCGCTCACACACACACACTCTGTCTCTCACACACACTCTCTGTCTCTCACACACACTCTCTGTCTCTCACACACACTCTGTCTCTCTCACACACACTCTGTCTCTCTCACACACTCTCTGTCTCTCTCACACACTCTCTGTCTCACTCACACACACTCTCTGTCTCACTCACACACACATTCTCTGTCTCACTCACACACACACTCTCTGTCTCTCACACACACACTCTCTGTCTCTCACACACTCTCTGTCTCGCTCACACACACTCTCTGTCTCGCTCACACACACTCTCTGTCTCGCTCACACACACTCTCTGTCTCGCTCACACACACTCTCTGTCTCGCTCACACACACTCTCTGTCTCGCTCACACACACTCTCTGTCTCGCTCACACACACTCTCTGTCTCGCTCACACACACTCTCTATCGCTCACACACACTCTGTCTCTCACACACACTCTGTGTCTGCCTCACACACACTCTCTGTCTCTCTCACACACTCTCTGTCTCTCACACACACTCTCTGTCTCGCTCACGCACACTCTCTGTCTCTTACACACACTCTCTGTCTCACTCACACACACACTCTGTCTCTCACACACACACTCTCTGTCTCTCTCACACACACTCTCTGTCTTGCTCACACACTCTCTGTCTCACTCACACACACACTCTGTCTCTCACACACACTCTCTGTCTCACTCACACACACTCTGTCTCGCTCACACACTCTCTATCGCTCTCACACTCTCTGTCTCACTCACACACACACTCTGTCTCTCACACACACTCTCTGTCTCGCTCACACACACACTCTGTCTCTCACACACACTCTCTGTCTCTCTCACACACACTCTCTGTCTCGCTCACACACTCTCTATCGCTCACACACTCTCTGTCTCACTCACACACACACTCTGTCTCTCACACACACTCTCTGTCTCTCACACACACTCTCTGTCTCTCACACACACTCTCTGTCTCTCACACACACGCTCTGTCTCTCACACACACTCTGTCTCTCACACACTCTGTCTCTCACACACACTGTCTCTCACACACACTCTCTGTCTCGCACAAACACACTCTCTCGCTCTCACACACTCTCTGTCTCTCACACACTCTCTGTCTCGCCCTCACACACTCTGTCTCTCACACACACTGTCTCTCACACACACTCTCTGTCTCGCACAAACACACTCTCTCGCTCTCACACACTCTCTGTCTCTCACACACTCTCTGTCTCGCCCTCACACACTCTGTCTCGCTCACACACACTCTCTGTCTCGCTCACACACACTCTCTGTCTCACTCACACACACTCTCTGTCTCGCTCACACACACTCTCTGTCTCGCTCACACACACTCTCTGTCTCGCTCACACGCACTCTCGGTCTCTCACACACACTCTCTGTCTCGCTCACACACACTCTCTGTCTCTCTCACACACACTCTCTGTCTCGCTCACGCACACTCTCTGTCTCTCACACACACTCTATGTCTCGCTCACACACACTCTCTGTCTCGCTCACACACACTCTCTGTCTCACTCACACACTCTCTGTCTCGCTCACACGCACTCTCTGTCTCTCACACACACTCTCTGTCTCGCTCACACACACTCTCTGTCTCGCTCACACGCACTCTCTGTCTCTCACACACACTCTCTGTCTCGCTCACACACACTCTCTGTCTCACACACACTCTCTGTCTCGCTCACGCACACTCTCTGTCTCACGCACACTCTCTGTCTCACACACACTCTCTGTCTCGCTCACACACACTCACTGACTCGCTCACACACACTCTCTGTCTCTCACACACACTCTCTGTCTCGCTCACACACACTCTCTGTCTCTCACACACACTCTCTGTCTCTCACACACACTCTCTGTCTCACACACACTCTCTGTCTCGCTCACGCACACTCTCTGTCTCACGCACACTCTCTGTCTCACACACACTCTCTGTCTCGCTCACACACACTCACTGACTCGCTCACACACACTCTGTCTCTCACACACACTCTCTGTCTCGCTCACACACACTCTCTGTCTCTCACACACACTCTCTGTCTCTCACACACACTCTCTGTCTCACTCACACACTCTCTCACGCTCTCAGACACACACATACTATCACACACACACACACGCACACACACACACTCTCTCTCTCTCACACACACACTCTCTCTCTCTCACACACACACTCTCTCTCTGTATCTCACCCGATGCTGTACCTGTCCTGGGTGTGTTTGATGTGGGGCAGCTTTTCCCTGTATCTATCCCCATGCTGTATCTGTCAATGGAATATTTGATCGTCATGATGTGGAGATTTGATAGTTATTTGATAGTGACAGTGCAGAGGGAGCTTTATCTGTATCTAACCCCGTGCTGTACCTGTCCTGTGTGTGTTTCATGGGGACAGTGTAGAGGAAGCTTTACTCTCTATCTAGCCCCGTGCTGTATATGTCCTGGGAGTGTTTGATGGGGACAGTGACGAGGGAGCTTTACTCTGTATCTAACCCCGTGCTGTACCTGTCCTGGGTGTGTTGGATGGGGACAGTGACGAGGGAGCTTTACTCTGTATCGAACTCTGTGCTGTGTCTGTCCTGGGAGTGTTTGATGGGAACAGTGTAGAGAGAGCTTTACTCTGTATCGAACTCTGTGCTGTACCTGTACCTTTCCTGGGAGTGTTTGATGGGAACAGTGTCGAGGGAGCTTTACTTTGCATCTAATCCCGTGTTTCAGTTACTGATAGACTGTAGAGGAAGATCAGGTCACACACACACTCTCCTTACACACTCTCAGACACACACACACACACACACACACACACATGCTCTCTCTGTCTCTCACACACACATACACTATCTCTTACGCACTCTCTCACTCACACACATGCTCTTTTTCTCTGTCACACACACTCTTTCTCTCTGTCACACACACTTTCTCTCACACACACTTTCTCTCTCACACACATTCTCTCACACACACTTTCACGCTCCCACACTCTCACCCATGCATTCTCTCTCACTGTCACACTCTCACACACATGCACTCAGTCTCTCACACACACACATACACTCACTCTCTCACACACACAACACTCACTCTCTCACACACATACACTCACTCTCTCACACACATACACTCTCTCTCACACACACACACATTCTCTCACACACATGCACTCAGTCTCTCTCACACACATACACACTCTCTCACACACACACACTCTCTCTCTCACACAGACACTCTCTCACACAGACACTCTCTCTCACACACACACACTCTCTCACACACATACACTCACTCTCTCACACACATACACTCACTCTCTCACACACATACACACTCTCTCACACACACACACTCTCTCTCTCACACAGACACTCTCTCACACAGACACTCTCTCTCACACACACACACTCTCTCACACACATACACACTCTCTCACATACACACACTCTCTCTCTCACACAGACACTCTCTCTCACACACACACTCTCTCTCACACACACACACTCTCTCTCTCACACACACTCTCTCTCTCACACACACTCTCTCTCTCACACACACTCTCTCTCTCACACACACTCTCTCTCACACACACACTCTCTCTCACACACACACACACTCTCTCTCACACACACACACTCTCTCTCAAACATGTACTCTCTCTCTCGCACACACTCTCTCTCTCGCACACACTCTCTCTCTCGCACACACTTTCTCTCTCGCACACACTCTCTCTCTTGCACACACTCTCGCTCTCGCACACACTCTCCCTCTCGCACACACTCTCTCTCGCACACACTCTCTCTCGCACACACTCTCTCTCGCACACACTCTCTCTCGCACACACTCTCTCTCGCACACACTCTCTCTCGCACACACTCTCTCTCGCACACACTCTCTCTCGCACACACTCTCTCTCGCACACACTCTCTCTCGCACACACTCTCTCTCGCACACACTCTCTCTCACACACACTCTCTGTCGCACACACTCTCAGGCACACACTCTCTCTCTCACACATATACACTCTCTCTCAAACATGTACTCTCTCTCTCACACACACACTCTCTCACATATACACACTCTCACAAACATATACTCTCACGCACACACTCTCTCTCACGCACACACTCTGTCTCTCACACAGTCTCTCTCTCTCTCACACACACACTCTCTCTCACGCACACGCTCCCTCTCTCGCACACGCTCCCTCTCTCGCACACACTCTCTCTCTCACACACACTCTCTCTCACGCACACACTCTCTCTCACGCACACACTCTCTCTCTCGCACACACTCTCTCTCACACACACATTCTCTCTCGCACACACACACACACACAATGATGGGCAAAATGTAGAGGAAGATTTGAGCTGTATCTAACCCCGTGCTGTACCTGTCCTGGGTCTGTTTGATGTGCACAATGTGGAGGCAGCTTTTCCTTTAATCTAGCACCATGCTGTATCTGTCATTGGATTATATGATGGGTACAGTGTATAGGGAGCTTTACTCTGTATCTATCCCTGTGCTGTACCTGTCCTGGGAGTGTTTGATGAGGACAGTGAAGTGGGAGCTTTACTCTATATCTAACCACTTGCTGTATCTGTCCTGGGAGTGTTTGATGGGGACAGTGTCGAGGGAGCTTTACTCTGTATCTAATCACGTGCTGTACCTGTGCTGGGCGAGTTTGATGGGGACAGTGTAGAGGGAGATTTAATCTGTATCTCACCCCGTGCTGTATCTGTTCCAGAAGTGTTTGATGGGGACAGTGTAGATGGAGATTTACTCTGTATCTAACCCCCTGCTGTATCTGTTCTTGGAGTGTTTGATGGGGATAGTGCAGAGGGAGCTTTACTCTGTATCTAACCCATGCTGTCCCTGTCCTGGGAGTGTTTGATGGGGACAGTATCGAGGGAGCTTTACTCTGTATCTAAACCCGTGCTGTACCTGTCCTTGGTTTGTTTGATGGGGACAGTGTAGAGGGAGCTTTACTCTGTATCTAACCCCGTGCTGTATCTGTTCTGGGACTGTTTGATGGGGCCAGTGTACAGTGAGCTTTAATCTGTATCTAACCCCGTGCTGTACCTGTCCTGGGAGTGTTTGTTGGGGACAGTGCAGAGGGAGATTTACTCTGTATCGAACCCCGTGCTGCATCTGTCCTTGGTTTGTTTGATGGGGACAGTATCGAGGGAGCTTTACTCTGTATCTTACCCTGTGCTGTCCTTGTCCTGCGAGTGTTTGATGGAGACAGTGTCGAGGGAGCTTTACTCTGTTTCGAACCCCGTGCTGTCCCTGTCCTGCGAGTGTTTGATGGAGACAGTGTCGAGGGACCTTTACTCTGTATTGAATCCCGTGCTGTATTTGTCCTGGGAGTGTTTAATGGGGACAGTGTCAAGGGAGCTATACTCTGTACCTAACCCTGTGCTGTACCTGTCCTGGGAGTGTTTGATGGGGACAGGACTTGGGGGACATTGGATTTTAGACAATGTTTAGGCTTTTAGACTTTTCGGAGTGAAATTCAGGAACACTTTGCCACACCAGGTGTGATATTAGTTTGGAACTACCTTCTATAATTCACAGTTGATGCTCAGTCGCTTATTAATGTTCAAACCTGAAGTTGATAGATGGTATTTTACACACAGGAGAAACAATTTAAAATCAATGGGTCAATGTTAAAATGGATGCAGGAACAGAGAGACCTGGGGTTTCAGTTCATTTTTACATCTTAAAAATTCAACCTGGGGCTCAGAATCTGTCAGTTGAATCTACTTTTCCTGTCCCGAAAACGTGTCAACAATTGTGTTGGGGAATGTGACAAAAGGTGACATTCCTGCATCCTGCACAGTGGGGTTGGGAGGTTGTTTGAAAGGAGATTCAGAAAGTGTCAATTAGATTGTGTCTCTTTGCAGAAGTTGAGTATTTCACAGGAGATGCCTTGAGATAAAGGAAAGTTTTACCAATGTCTGCGTAACTTTCAAAGTCACCAGACGCATGAAGGGGGCAGAGATTTTGTAATATTCAGAGCAGGAGATGCCAGACAATCACAGAATTGAAGATGTGAGGCCATCTCTTGTTTCTGAATGTCAATCTGTAGCTTTTAAACTTTAGTCCTGGGCTAATCATTCCAAGTTTGCAATCCCACACTTTGCTGTTGTTAATTTTGAGTTGTAAATTTTCTGAAATTGATTCTGTAATAAAAATCCCTGCAGGATGCAATGATTCCCATTCTGTCTGCTGCTGCAAAGCCCCAGTTTGTGTCTCAGTTTCACTATTTATCAACCATTTAAGATCCAAGAGCCATAGAATTCCTACACTGCAGAATGAGGCCATTCAGCCCAACAAGCCTGCCCCGACAATAATCCCACCCAGGCCCGAATCCCCCTGACACTAAGGGGCAATTTAGCAAACGTGCAAACTCCACACAGACAGTCACTCGAGGCGGGGAATCGAACCCAGATCCCTGGCGCTGTGAGTCAGCAGTGCTAACCACTGTGCCACCGTGTCGCCCGGTGATGAGACAGAATGTTTGCCAAAGTGCACAGAAATAGGCAGCATTGTCAGCATTTTAGCTGGAAGCTTCAAATGACAAAGGGATCTTAATAACAGAGTCACAGAATCCCTGCAGTGCAGAAGGAGACCATTCAGCCCATCGAGTCTGTACTGACTCTCTGACACAGTATCTTACCAAGGCCCTTGACCCAGCCCTATCCCCGTAACCCCACACATTTACCTTAATCCACCGAACCTACACAGCTTTGGACAGGAAACGGCAATTTACTGTGTCCAATCCACAAATTTGGAAAATACTGGGATGGATTGAGAAATGGTTTCCGGGCAGAAAACAGAGCTCAGATACAAATGGGCCCTTTGGCCCAACTTTTCCCTGCCACCCAGTTTTTACCATTAAGCTCGTATCAAATACCTTGCGTTTGGCCCAAATCCCTCCACACCAATCTTACCAGAATAACTGTCTAAATGCTTTTTAAAACATAAAATTGTATCCGCTTCTACTACGACCTCTGGCAGCTTGTTCCAATCCCTCACCACCCTATGTGTGAAAAGAATTACCCTCTGGACCCTCTCCCCTCTCACCTTAAACCTATGTCTTCTAGTTTTAGACTCCCCTCCCTTTTGGAAAAGATGTTGACGAGCTTATCAAAGAACAAAGAGAATTACAGCACAGGAACAGGCCCTTCGGCCCTCCAAGCCTGCACCAACCATGCTGCCCGACTGAACTAAAACCCCCTACCCTTCCGGGGACCATATCCCTCTATTCCCATCCTATTCATGTATTTGTCCAGACGTTCCGTAAAACTCACTATCGTATCTGCTTCCACTCCCTCCCCCGGCAGCGAGTTCCAGGCACCCACCACCCTCTGTGTAAAAAAACTTGCCTTGTACATCTCCTTTAAACCTTGCCCCTCACACCTTAAACCAATGCCTCCTAGATTTTGAATCTTCCACCCTGGGAAAAAGCTTCTGACTATCCACTCTGTCCATGCCCCTCATAATCTTGTAGAATTCTATCAGGTCATCCCTCAACCTCCGTCGTTCCAGTGAGAACAAACCAAGTTTCTCCAATCTCTCCTCAGAGCTAATGCCCTCCATACCAGGCAACATCCTGGTAAATCTTTTCTGAACCCTCTCCAAATTCTCCACATCTTTCTGGTAGTGTGTCGATCAGAATTGAACACTATATTCCAAGTGCGGCCTAACTAGGGTTCTATAAAGCTGCTATATCCATGCCCTCATTATTTGAGAGACCTCTATAAGAACACCACTAAGCCAACTCAAGGGAAAAAAAGTCCCAGAGAATCCAGCCTCTCATTATAACTCAAACCATCAGGACCCCATAGCATCCGAGGAATTCTTTTCTGCACACTTTCTAGCTTAATAATCTCCTTTCTATAAGGGTTACCAGAACAATACACAGCATTCCAAGTGTGGTCTTACCAATGTCTTGTACAACTTCAACAAGACGTCCCAACTCCTGTATTCCATGTTCTGACCAATGAAACCAAGCATGTGGAATGCCTTCTTCACCACTCTATCCACCTGTGACTCCACTTTCAAGGAGCTATCAATCTGTACCCCGAGATCCCTTTGTTCTGTAACTCTCACCAACACCCTACCATTAACTGAGTTAGTCCTGTGTTGGTTCGATCCACCAAAATGTATCACCTCGCATTTATCTAAATTAAACTCCATCTGCCATTCAACAGCCCACTGGCCCAATTGATCAAGATCCCATTGCAACCCTAGATAACCTTCTTCACTGTCCACTATGCCACAAATCTTGGTGTCAACTGCAAACTTACAAACCATGCCTCCTAAATTCTCATCCAAATCATTAATATAAATGACAAATAACAGTGGACCCAGCACCGATCCCTGAGGCACCCCGCTGGTCACAGGCCTCCAGTTTGACAAAAAAAACAACCCTCTACAACCACCCTCTGTCTCCTGTCATCAAGCCAATTTTATATCCATTTGGCTACCTCACCCTGGATCCCGTGAGATTTAACCAAATCCTGTCTGCTTTTGTTTTTAAATGTTTACATTTTTAAACACTGAAACGTCTTGCCCTTGTTGGGAATATCAGTGCGGTTTGAGAAAAGCAAACACTGATCCCACACTCAACACCCCCTCAACACAGGACTGAGCAGAGAGTGTGAAATGTGACTGGTGTGAGTGTGGATTGTCTTTTAAAAGTGGGTAAGAAACACTCCTCCATTTTCAAATCTTTACCTTGCTTATGTAGCGTCTCGGACTCCCCTGACACTCACTATCCATCTGAATTAATCTCTATTCCTCACTGTCTAACTGTTACTCTCTGCATTGCTCCCTCTCCCTATCTCTCTGTTACTCTGCATCGCTCCATCTCTCTCTCTTCCTCTCTCTCTCTCCCTCTCCCTCTCCATCCCTCTCATCCACCATGTTGTTTATCGTTAAGGGGTCTAATCACGGAGAATTCAAACACTTTCTGTTTCTGTCTTGGCAGAATTAGCAACATGAGTGCAAATTTCAAGACTGGATTCACACAATACAGACAGAACGCTGGTGAGCTCAGTACACGTGGTACCTGAATGTTACAATAAGATAGAATCTGTATTCAGACACCTGTCACCCCACTGGGTCCAAACTTCACCGTGTTAATTTGATTTGATTTGATTGATTTGTATTGGGATGCAGTGAAAAGTATTGTTTCTTGTGCGCTATCCAG